>NC_060275.1:101212785-101400054 GCF_021613505.1 Equus quagga
TTACATATATATGTGTGATCATTACATATATTATACATACAAAATAATTAACTGTATGTGTCAATTTATGTATTATATATACACAGTCGTGCATTACTCAACAAAGATATGTTCTAAACAATGCATCATTAGGTGATTTCATCATTGTGCGAACATCACAGAATGCACTTATACAAACCTACATGGTATAGCCTATTACACACCTGGCTCTATGGTACTAATCTTATGGGACCACCTTTACTTATGCAGTCCTCTTGTTGACTGAAACATCATTATGTAGCACATGACCATATATGATTTAAAATCATATGAAAGAGACCCTGAAGAAAATTTAAAAACAAATATTTTGTAGTTTTGTGCTCATTAATATTTATTATGATTTCATTTTTATCATAAGACTCTTGGCTTAGAGACATAAAGTAGCCGTTGATCAGCCCTCGAAGATCCTAATGTGCTCCTGGGCCTAGCATTCACTACTAAGAGTGAAATCAAATGTAAATATTTTATTTATCTGAAAATGCAAATCTGTAGTGTTAGAAATTTTACATTGATAACTATTATTAGTGAATAGTGATATTTCTGTCTCGCACAGGGAAAAATTACCCTTCTCACACTTTGGAGTTAAAAATGGCAATGTGAGATATTTCTTACAGATTGAAGCATTTCAAAACTGGGTCATGACTTCTTCCTCTCTTTTTCCCTGTTACAGCAAATCATGCAACCTCATGGTGAATCATCTTGGATTCCTGATTGAATACAGTAAACAGAAAATTCCTGTCTACACAATAGCTATATAGCTTGAGTAAAAAATAAATCTTTGCTATTTTACTCGAATAATATTTAGAGTTACTTTATGCAATATAAATTAGCCTATTCTGGTTAGTAAACACTATTCAAGTATTTAACTCTAGTTACAAAAAAAAATTATAAAATGCTCTCCTTTCAACGAGAACACAGTACATCAGTAGGTAACACACTAATTGCTAGAAAGTTACTATAAGAAAACGTAAGTGTGAAGCTGAATGTCAGAAAAGGTTAATTTGAAATAACAGTAGATTGTAGTCTTTTGACTCTTGAGGTATATATCCAGCGGGAACAATCTCCATTCTGTTCGAATCATTCTGCTGTTTCACTTTTTTCAACAGATTAGATGTCTAGAGAGCTGGAGTCCAGGGTCACGACAGCTATCGTGCCTCCAAGCCACTTTCTAAATTTTATTCAAAATACATCATCTATTTCCCTATTTTAGCAGTGTAAGAAATATTTAACTCCCAAAACCTTGCCACTTTTTCTCTCTACTTTTATTAAGCATAAATTGAGCTTGATCCATCATAAGTTTACCTTTGAATATCACCGGCGTAAATGGGCATAGGACTATGTGGCGCTGAATTTCTTTAGAACATGAGATCATTACAAGATCACAATGGTGGAGTTAGTCCCAATTCATGTAATATGAAGTTGATCAACAGATATGTAGATTTAAATATATATATTTACAATGTCTACTATTTCTTAAGAATAAATTGGCAAGTGAACATCTCAGAGGTCCTTATATATTGTTTCTCCTGAGAATTATTTATTTCTTCCTCCCCATTGTGTGCTTCATTTGTTGATATATTTATTTTTTTATTATACTTTTAAATAGATTTTATTTTTTATTTATTTTTCATTTTTTATTTTTTTAGTTTTATTTTCTTGTAGTACTTTTTTTATAATTTTTTGTTTTTTGAGGAAGATTAGCCCTGAACTAACATCTGCTGCCAATCCTCCTCTTTTTGCTGAGGAAGACTGGCCCTGAGCTAACATCCGTGCCCATCTTCCTCTGCTTTATATGTGCGATGCCTAACACAGCAGGCTTGTCAAGCCATGCCATGTCCGCACCTGGGATCCGAACTGGCGAACCCCAGGCCGCTGAAGCAGAACGTGTGCACTTAACTGCTGTGCCACCGGGCTGGCCCGTAAATCGGTTTTATTTTTTAAAGCTGTTTTAGTTTCACAGCAAAACCGAGGAGAAGGTACCAAGATTTCTCATTTACCCCTGCCCCTATGCATACATAGCCTCCCCTCTTATCAGTATCTTCCAATGGTACATTTGTTACAACTGATGAACCTACACTGACACATCATTATCACCCAGAATCCATAGTTTACATCAGGTGTTGTTACATTGGTGTTATACATTCTATGCATTTGGACAAATGTATAGTGACATGTACCCACCATTATAGTAGCATAAGGAGTATTTTCACTGCCCTAAAAATCCTCTGTGTTTTGTATATTCATTACTCCCAATCTCTTAACACCTGAAAACCACTTATCATTTTAGTTTGCATAGTTTTGCCTTTGATATATTTATTTTTATATTCTTATATTTATTCAATTATTTAATTTTAAAATCATTATTATATTTGGTAAATCCTTCTTTTACTGAGGTATAATTGACATATAACATTATATTAGTTTCAGGTGTACAGCATAATGATTTGATGTTTGTGCATATTGCAAAATGATCACCACAATAAGTCTAGTTAACATTTATCACCATTTATACTTACAAAATTCTTTTTCTGGTGATGAGAACTATTAATGTACTCTTAGCAACTTTCAAATATGCAATACAGTATTATTAACTATAGTCACCTTGCTGTACATTACATCTCCATGACTTATTTATTTTATAGCTGAAAATTTGTACCTTTTGACCACCTTCACCCACATTGCCCGCCCCTACCCCTTGCCTCTGGCAACCACCAATCTGTTCTCTGTATCTGTGAGCCCCATTCTTTTTTTGGATTCCACAAATAAGTGAGACCATATGGTATGTCTGATTTATTTCACTTAGCATCATGCCTTCAAGTTCCATTCATATTGTCTCAAATGGCAAGATTTCCTTCTTTTTATGGCTGAATAATATTGTATTGTGAATATATATATCACATTTTCTTTATTCATCCACTGACAGACACTTAGATTGTTTCCATACCTTGGCTATTGTAAATAATGCTACGATGAACGTGAGGGTGCATATATCTTTTTGAGTTAATGATTTCATTTTTTTCAAATAAATACTGAGAAGTGGAATTGCTGGATCATATGTAGTTCTATTTTTAATTTTTTGAGGGACTGCCGTACTGTTTTCCATAGTGGCTGCACCAATTTACATTCCCACCAACAGTGAATAAGTGTTCCCTTTTTTCTACAACATTGCCAAAACTTGTTATTTCTTGACTTTTGATAATACCAATTCTAACAGGTGTGAGGCGTATCTCATTGTGGTTTTGATTTGTATTTCCTTGATGATTAGCGATATTGATCACCTTTTCATGTACCACTTGGCCATCTGTATATTCTTTGGAAAATGTCTGCTCAGATCTTCTGCCCATTTTTTAAACTAGAT
This sequence comes from Equus quagga, assembly GCF_021613505.1. Lineage (NCBI taxonomy): Eukaryota > Metazoa > Chordata > Mammalia > Perissodactyla > Equidae > Equus > Equus quagga. Next base: position 101,216,183 of record NC_060275.1, read on the forward strand.
TGTTTGGGATTATTTTTGCTATTGAGTTGTATGAGTTGTTTACATATTTAGATATTAACCCGTTATCAGATATATGACTTGCAAATATTTTCTCCTGTTTGATAGATTGCCTTTTCATTTTTCATTTTGTTGATGGTTTCCTTTGATGAGCAGAAGCTTTTTAGTTTGATGTGGTCCCATTTGTTTATTTTTGCTTTCATTGCCATTGCATTTGGTGTTAAATCTAAAAAATCATCACCAAGAATGATGTCAAGGAACTTACCACAAATGTTTTCTTCTAGCAGTTTTATGGTTTCAGGTCTTATGTTCAAGTCTTTAATCCATTTTGAGTTAATTTTTGTGTATGATATAAGATAGGCAATGAGTTTCATTCTTTTGTGTGTAGCGATCCAGTTTTCCCAACACCATTTATTGAAGAGACTGCCCTTTCCCCATTGTATACTCTTGGCTCTTTTGTCATAAATTAATTGACCATATACGCATGGGTCTATTTTGGAGGTCTATATTCTGTTCCAATGATCTATGTGTCTATTTTAATGCCAATACCACAGTGTTTTGATTACTATATATTTATAATATAGTTTGAAATCAGGGAGTGTGATGCTTCCAGCTTTGTTCTTCTTTCTCAAGAACAAGAAGAAATTGCTTTGACTTTTCAGGGTCTTTTGTTGTTCCAAACAAATTTTAGAAATTTCTGTTCTATTTCTGTGGAAAATATTGTTACTGGATCAAAGTGAGTCTGCTCCCTGGCAAGTTCATCATCTGCACCAGAAGTAGTTGTCACACAAAGCATAATTTTATTTACAGCATGCAGCAAACAAAATGGAGAGTTTAGGGAATAATTTCACAAAGCTATGACTCCCCAAACAAGGAGAGCGGATGCCTTTTATTTGGGGTAGAGAATGAATATGCAAGAAGGAAGTTTTGTCGTTCCATGTAGAGGCAGGCATAGGCTGGCACATGCACAGTTCAAATACATGCCTCCATACATTGCATGTTATGTTAACAGGACTTTAGCTCCTCCTGGGGCAGTATTTCTAAAATTATAGTGAAGCAAACCATACTTTTCTACACTTTCTTTTCTTCTGTGTAGGCATCATTCCTGCAGTGTGGTTTGGACTGGTCTGAGCCAGTTCAAGCTAGTGATAGATATTCATTCTCCTGAAAAACACCTTTGAGCAACTACTGGATGCCAATGGCACTTGTTAAGCAGCTCTTTAAGCTACTAAACACCAAGCAACTTTTTAGACCTAAGTAACTCTTTAAGCAACTCGGGATAGTTAGCTGGTGACAATACCATATGTGTGTCTTAAAATTCTCAAGAATACACCTTGAGTTTTTCGTTGGGTTTCGTAGTGCTAATAACATGAACCACAGCCCACACAATCCAAACTTGCTTTTTCTCCTCCTTACATAGGTGATATGTTATCTTCATGTATCTTTTTTCTCTCTATTCTACAGCATCCAAATGGAAGAAATAATAAAAATGCCAACATTCTGAAAGGCTTTTCAGTGCTATATGTTATTTATTTGGCTTGTTTTTTCTCCCTGGACACATCTCATACAGGATCAATTGAGGAGTTTTAATAAGACGTAATCAATTTATCAAGAAACCTCATGGGACAAAAAATATACTGAAGGGTAAGGATTGAAATATGTATACCATCCTCTATAACTTAGCTCCTTACAGTCCTTTTCTGAAACAGAGGCCTAAAAATAAACGTTTATATAAATATACAACTCTTTGAGTATATTAATTAATTTAAAAATAAGTGGCACAGCACTTGGGTAACAAGAAATTTAGATGATGCAATGATCCCTGGAGGTTGGTTAATTGGCTGTAGTGTAACAAATGGGATGAAATTTAAATTTTAAAAATTAACCTTAAGGGAAGAAATAGACCTGATAAACAATAAAGAAGAGGGAGAACATATCAAAGAGAAGACTTGCTGGGGAAAACATAGAAGGTGGGGAAACACACATTCTCAGGGATGAGATCATTTTGGCATAAATAGAACCTTTATGAGAAGCAACGACATAATACAAGAATGGAGAGGTGAATGCGAAGTCAGTCTGTGTAGAACCTGGATTGTTAAACTGGGCAACCTAAAGTTTTACTGGAGAAGAACACAAACCTTATTTCAGGTGTCTCTTTCTCATAGTATAAATAATAAACAGTGACTCAATAATGAAAGGGATGCACAGTTAAAGATAATGGAAACTTATAAATTACAAAATAGCGAGACCAAATATAGATATAGACAAATCTAAATGTAATATTACTTTCCTACTGAACCTGGTGAGCAATTCACTGAATTAAGGGTAATCAAAACGCAAAATCTCTAAGATATTGCAGGATTTGTTCACCAAAATACAACAGCTTGAGTACTAAGAGAGAAAAAAAATAGAGAAATAGATATCCTTGCTTCATTTGGGTAAAGAGAATGTCTGGGATATTATTAATATGGTGATTGTACTCTGTAGATTACTTAGTGTTTTCCTAGACATATCTTACTTTTTTTTCCATCAAACTTCAAAATAGTCTTTAGGAACATACCAATCTATATTAATTGGGAAATTCATCAAATTTTCACAAGTATTCTGTCCTTATTCCTCCTTTTAATACTGAACAGTGTAAAATACTGTTGGATTTTATACAACTTATGGATTATCCAAAATAAGACATTCAAAGAAAGCTTATATGTATCGCCAAACCACACAATGCCAATGTATTAAATAAGTTAAGACAAACAAATATATATCTTCCTATAATTTTTGAGAAGAGTCTTTGAATTGGTTTGCTCCTGCTTCATAATAGCATGAAATAACAGTACAGAGTAGAGGGAGCATTTTTGTTTTCCAGGGTCCTGCTCAATGCTGTTTTTAAGTCTTTTCAATAAAGCCCAGTTACAAAAACCATTGAGGATAAATAGAAAGCAATGTGGAATGTTGCTATAAAACACAACAGAGAAACAGCAAATAAACCAAGACGGTTGACTGAAACAGCATAATGGAAATTTAAAGTTTCCTTGTTAGCAGTCAGACTACAAAGAGTCCCACTCAGTTTTGTTCTTGCTGGATGAATCAAGTAGGAATGCATTCACACCAAATGAATGAATAATCAGATAGCATTTTCTGGCTTTTAGAGGGCAATCAAATCAAGTTTGTGGAGCACATGAATTTGGACAAAGTTCCTCTGGAGTCCAAAGTCTTTGGCTAGCCCAACAGCAGAGGAACTGAAGCCATGGCTAATCTATACAATAAATAATCTACCTATAAATTTTTATGTTTCTCTATCTTCAGACATAGAGAATTTTTTAAAGAGTTCAATATTTATATCTTATCACCATAAGATTTTTCTTCTTTTTGAAATATAGAAAACTGTAGCAGATAGATCTTCCTCATAGAGACCGACAATTGAAATTATATTGGGCCTCTCTTCAGGAATCATTGCCAAAACAAAAGCAGTATCTACAGTGTTTTTCTGGACTTACCATTGGAAGTTTGTAATTAACTACCTCCAGTTGGCATATAAATCAAAGACAACAACTCTACTCTGGGACTCTCCTTTGAGAGGAAAACTACTGCCTCCATTGGTTAGGGTCATTAAGAATGTAATGGCCTCTTAAGCCCACAATCTAGAGGAGCGAATCAGAATGTCTTAATGTACTGGTTAATGATGCCTTTGTATTACCAATTACCAGCAAAGCCCAGTGCATTAAAATGAACAGTCTTGGATTAAATGTTAGTATGGATATAACTGTATAACTGTGTAACTCTAGCTGTATATATAGCACCATATTCTTTATAAAAAGAGCATTATGTAAAATAAATAAATGAATAACTAAATAAATGGCTTCAATATAGCATATAACTATCAATGAATATCAGAAATGCTTATATTGTATAATTTCTATTATATATCATATTTTCAAATATATCATTATCAAATTTCATAATATACGATCACTCAAAATTTCAATATCACCTCCCAGAAATGCATAACCCCAGTCTAACTACAAGAAAAACAGACGTATTCTAACTGATGACAATTCTACAAAATATCTGACAAGTCTTCCTCAAAACATTGTCAAGATATTAAAAAGAAAAGAAAGAAAGAAGGACAGTATGATTAACTGCCACCATCCAGAGGATCCTAAGAAAACATGTCAGTTAAATGTAATGTGGTATCCTGGATGATATCCTGCAGCAGGAATAAAAAATTAGGGAAAAACAAATGAAATTTAAGTAAACTTTAGAGTTTAGTTAAGAGTAATATACCAATGTTGATTCTTTCATTGTGACTATACCATAGTTAACATAATATTGGCCATCCCAGGTGCTCTTCTGGTTAAGATTCGGTGCTTTCGCTGCTGCAGCCTAGGTTCGTATCCCAGTCAGAGAACCACATCACTCACCTGCCAGTTTTCATACTGTGGTGGCTTCATGTTGGCTGTGATGCTGAAATCTGTGCCACTGCGATTTCAAATACCAGCAGGTCACCCATGGTGAATAGGTTTCAACTGAGATTCCAGACTAAGACTAGGAAAGAGGTTCGGCCACAAAAACTCCATGAACAGCAGTGGAACATTGTCTGAGACAGCTCTGGAAGGTGAGAGGATAGCACAAAAAGACTAGACAGAGTTCCACTCTGCTATACACAGTGTCGTTAGGAGTTGGAATCAACTCCCTGACACTGACAAACAAGAAATAACATGCCATTACATGTATATATAGATATAGATATAGCTATAGATATAGCAAGAAGGAGAACATAAGTGGGGGGGTGTATGAGAACTCTTGGTCCTATCACCTTGAAACATTTTTGTAAATCTAAAACTGCAAAAATAAAAGTGTTATTAAAAGTAAATTTTAATGTTGAAACTCATATGTGAAATACAAATTTTTCCCAAACTACTAAGAAACATAAAACATGTAACAAAATGAATAATTAAGCAAATAATTTAGAATTATCTCCTTCTTGATCTTAAACTATACTATTATAAGCATAGCATAAATTCACTAAATCAGCCTCCACTGATTTGGGATTTTTATTTATTGAGCAGAAGCTAGAGTGAAATTTAATACATGTAGCTGGATTTTCACTCATAATCACTGTTTGATTGAGGCAAAACATCAATTTAGAAAATTCAAACTCAAACAAAATAAAGTGTAGAAATAACTTTTAAAAAATTAGTCACAATAGTTCATCCATTTTGTGCACGAACATTCAACCTGTGTTAAATATAGTAAAATATAGTTATTCAGACACTGCTGGAAGGATAGATTAAGTAAATAATTGAGTTGCTCCTTCAAGAAAAATGTTATATTCTTTTAACTATACACAGTAGCTTAAACCAATCTAACAAGTTGGTTTATACATTGGCTTCTCAAAGGGTCTTTTAATATTGACACATCAATAAAAGAGAACAATAAATCTGTAGTCACCAAACCAACTACTTGTATTTACCAGTTACTCTGCAATATCTAAGGTACATCATTTGTAGAGAATACTTTTTTCTATAATCTATTATTTTATGGCAAGTTAAAGGACAACAAATTTTGTCAAAAATAATAAAATAATCTAATTATCTTAAATTTTAAATAGTGATCATTTTGAATATTGCCTTAGAACACAGATGTCAATATTTTCTACAGAAATAATAGCACTTGGTATATCTTAATATTTTTTACATTATTTATAGCACTTGATATGATGAACAGAAATAAGATTGTGTTAAAAGCATGAAACTAATGTTAATAAGTTAGAAGTAAAAATAATTATAAAATATTGATTTTCTTTTTCTTGCATTTGTGGTTGGCCCCCATGTCCACAGTCAGCACTTGTAAGTCAAGTAGATTAGCTTTGCTTCCACATAACTTAAAAAAGTATTAGATGAGTGTGAGTGAATAATTTTAACTTGAAATGACACTAAATGCTCCCAGAATATACTACTAGAGGGGTTAAAGGATTAATCTAATACTCATATAAGCCTTTACACTTAAACTTCTGTAACTTTGCAAGTAATCATGAAAAAAATGACGAGAGAGAAAATAGTTTAGCCAAGGAAGATGTTTTACCTACAGAGGATATGGCATCAATGAACAGTGTTGGTTACTAGATAGAATGGAAGACCATCTTAAAATCTAATGTTACTTGTTTTTAACGTTACGTATATTAATGTTTTTACAAGGTATTGTCAAGTATGTTTCTAAAAATATAATATGCCAGGAATACCTTCAAGCGTAAAACCACACAGAGTCAGACACAACACGGTAATTACAACAGTGCCTACATGTCCTAACACAGGGCATGGGGGAGGGAATAAATGTTGATGTAATGCATAAATATTAAAATTGTTGTACTGAATTATTTGAACTTTTTTCTTCCTCACTGTATTGGTCTTGTATTGGTGTGTAACAATTTACCTCACAATTTAATAACTTAACGACCGTGTATTATCTCATACATTATCTGAAGGTCAGGAATTTAGGAGTGGCTTATCAGGGTGACCTGGTTCAGGGTCTCTCACAAAGTTGAAGTTAAGCTGCTGATGGGGCTGCACTCATCTCAAGGCTTGGAGTGAATAATCACGCTCAATCACATAACCGCTGGCAGGAGGGCTTCATTCCTTACTGTGTTGTTTCCGCCATAAGACTGCTCACAATAAGGTTTCCCCAGAGTATGTGACCCAAGTAAAGGAGAGAGCAGGTGAACCAGAGAAAGCCAAGACAGAATCCACAGTCCTTTATAACTTCATCTCAAAAGATATACATCACTTTCTGCCATATTGCATTGGTCACATAGACCAACCCTGGTACAATGTGGGAGAAAATTAGGAGATTATAAATACTGGGAAGGGGGTGTCATTGGAAGTCATCTTGAAGGCTGGATATTGCAGCAACTCATTCCTAAAGTGTGTCCAGTCCCTCTGGAGTGTGTACAGTGACCAGCTATATATTGCTGAGAGCAATTCTAACCTCAGGGTGTAAAATAATAGGCAACACCAACAGTAACCACTATATTATTTCAGAACTTGATGTTATGATGACACCAAAAGATGGACAAGTACTTCTCCTACCCATATTTTAAAGTCATTGATGGTTTGTTTCATCTATTCAATGAAATCTTATGTAAAAAGTCGCTATTTAAAGGTAGTCTAGTAGTACATTATGAGGTAAACAGAGATAGAAGGTAAGCGTTTTTAGATTGTTTTTATTGTTTTTCCATTACTTGTCTAAATGTTATTTCATTTAAACAAGCTAAAAATTTTGAATTCACATGTAATTGAATGGGTCTGGTTTCTTGATATAGTTGACCATATAAAAATTTTATTATTGAAATACATACCATTTAATAATTATTATTTTTTTTTACAGTGTAAGACTAATTCATCAGAAGAATCACATTGCTTTGGGTAGAAAAAGATGTTTTTTTAAATATAATTCTTTTTTTTTGGCAAAGAAATTTGCTTAATTTTGTGACATACACACCTTAAAATAATAACCAGAATTATCCCGGATAACCAGGACAGATCAGAATTTTAGAAATGTTATATAATTTTCAAAACACTTATATCAATAACATTTACCCACATAATACCACCTAAGAAAGTTTATCATTGCTTATCTGACAATGCTTCCCATGTAATTTAGCATACCAAACTAGCCTAATTAGTTTAGAATCTTCCTCCTTCTAGGAAGAGAGAGCAAATTTCTCTGAGAAGTCCCAGGGGCCCTCTGAAAATCCCCAAAGAAATCTGCTTCCTTCATCCAGGTCAAAAGAAAGCCTTTTTCAGGACTTGAATATTTTTCTTTTTTGAGGGAGAAGCTTGTCAAAAATACCAAAAGGCTTTAAAACTCTCATTCAGATAGGAAACAATGATCACTACAAAACAATGCTCAGGTATCTATTCAAAGTGACAACAGAAACCAGTCAAGAGAAGTTAAAATAGTAAAAAAATTCTTGAGAAACCTATTTCTGAACATAGGAAATTATTTTAGCAAAACATAGACTTTCTGTCTTTTAGGTTGAGTTACTCAAAAAACAAAAACTTTTATAACCTCTTTATAAAGAGCAGACCAAAAGTTTAAGAAAATTGTCCTTTTGAGAGAAAACCAAATTTTAATTTTGCACCCACTCATTTTTTAACATTAAAACTCATGTACTTAGTTAGATTTAGTTAATCTTAGTCAACTTGACCAGCATAAAACTCCTTTCAGAATTTCTCCTTCACAACCTTATACAATTTTCTTTTTGCCTTCAGAATTCGTCCCATGCTTGCCTTCCTCCTTTCTAGAACTTTAGGATAAATTTATATTTCTTAACCCAGCAAAAATACTTCCATTCTTTATACCCTTTTTACTGAAAACATACATTTTACTTTCCTTGAATACAAAGCTGTTTTCTTTATTAATTTTTACTAGCTTTAATTGCATATGTTAATTAGAATTTTAACCCTTGTAGACCCTAGTAAAAGCTAAAAACTGAGCAATTATGAACTGTCTTTTATATCAGCATTCTAAACAATTTTCACAAATTCTAGAAACATGCCACTTCACAATAATAGACCCAAAATACTTTTAGCCTCTCTGCAATAAGAAACCAAAAGTAGATAAACTTAGATTTAATAATTAAGTCTAATATCTTATTTAGAAATGATCTGGATACTCAATAAATTTTATCATTTAAATTAACCTAGCAAGACTTCAAAGTTTCAAGTTACCAAGGAGATTTTGGAAGTTATTTTAGATACACATGCCATAAACTATAATTATTACTAAAAGTTTATCTATGAACTCTTATTTCATTTATATCTAAATCATTTGTTCCCAATAATGATGTTTAGATTACCCACAAAAAGTTCATGAGATATTAGACAAAATTAGCGGTCATTCTAAGTTATTATGCTGACAAATTTTTAACAGGGATAACATGAGTTTTTTTTTCTTTTTAAACTAGCAAACCCAGGCTGCATGTTTGCATAATATCCAGTGCTAACTCTGGAGGCCACATCCATTTTAATGAAACCAACAAACTTAAACTTTCATTAACCAAAGATTAATGTATGTCATCTTAACTTAAAAGACATTGGGTTAATTTCTGTTACATTTAGAATTTATGTAAGTGCTTACTTTAAACCAATTAAACAGAGCTCTTAATTTTGGCCATACCATCCAGAGGTAAAAATACCACACATACATAACATACATATAGACACACATAAAGACACAGGTAGATACAGAGACGTTAAATTTTTGTTATGAATAAGGTGTAATGCAAAATGCACTAGTTTCTGAGAAATATTTGTATTTCAAAGAATGGCTCTCAGGTCCTAGAGAAGATGGGAGCAGCAAATCTACATCATAAAGACACAGAAAGCGGTCAAATTTTCTTTAAGATGGAGTTTCGGGACGAATTTGCCTTATCTGTTTCTAATGTCTCAATCTTTTGTCTCAATACCTAGGAGCATTTGGTGAGGAACAGGGGAGGCTTTGGGCTTGGCAAAAGGCACTGGAACTTTGAACTGCCTTCTAAAGCCACAGCTCCAGCCTTGCAGAGATTTTCAAGACAAAGACAGTTGCTTCCAATTCCCCAAAGAGCTGGATTACAACCTGAATGACAAAAATAAGAGGCTGACTCACCCATCCAGCTACTCCCTTCCACTTGCTTCTTTATATCAAGGAAATTTTTAACTTAAGAGGTGAATCAAACATTTGTATGTTATAAACTTTTCAGGACAATGTATCATACCTTTAAAAGTCTTACAATTAGACAGGGGAAACATTCCCCAGTGAGACAATGTCTATCTGCACAATACAATCAGACAAAGAGACACAATCATTTAGATAAAGCCCATAAATATATCAATTTTCTACAAATTTCATCTCAATTCCGTCAACTCTTGTACTTCTAGTTGTAGTTTTCATTAGGATTTTTATCAATAGGTCTTATTCTTATAATATTGGCTAATGAAGTATTCTCAGCCATACATTTTAAAACCTACTCAGGCCAGGTTGATATAACCTCTCTAAAAAATCAGCTTAAGCCTTCCAACCTTTGTAATCTTATCAATACTTATACTTTTACATTTCATCAATACAATTGTAGCCTGAGTCAGTGTCTTAAAGCTAGTCAATATTTTCTTGTGTGTGTGTTTCCTTTTTAATTTGGCTTTTTCATTAGTACCGATAAGAATTATAATGAGAGCTCTCATGAACTTTTCCCCCCAATTTAGAAGTTTTCCCAATTTGTCTGTCCATATTGATGAATAGGATCTTAACAGCAACTTAGCCAATAAGCTTAACCGTGGACACAAGAGGCATCCCCAAAAGAGATACAGAAAGTTCACTCCCAAAAATAGTCCAAGAAAGTAAAGGCCTTCATTGCACAGCAAGCAACAAAGGTTCAGTCAACAAAGGCCCCTTATGAAAGCAATTGGGACCCCTATGACAAGCTCCTGAGAGCTAACACAGCGGGACAAAAAGAGTGTGTCCTGGAACCCCAGTTTACTTGACTGGCCCCCAAGATGTGTGTCGGTACATGCATCCTCCAATGGCAGAGGCCAGAAATGTCACAAAGCCAAGTTCTCGAGACATAGAACAAGACAAAAGGCCTAGACAACAAGCTTATAGAGATGCCTGTGTCTTACGACAAACAACAAAATAAAGAGACAAGGAACAGTATTAATTCTGGAAGGAAAATGATCTATAACAAATGAGTACTCAACCACATCCTAGAGTCAATGAATCTAAGAAGCTAGCCTCACCAAAATTATCTCCTGCTAATCTAAATTTAGAAAAGCAAAAAAACTCACCACTCTTGCTTCCATTGTACCCTGCAGGCAGAGATCCAGGAGACCTACATGGTAGGAACTCTTACCTATTGCCAGCTCTTGTCAGGGGTCCAGGATCTCTTGGCTGCAGCAGTCTGGGAGTGAGCAGCATCCAGTCAGTGAAAGTTTATCCTGTCCAAGTCACCAAACTGTAGGGGAGGAAGATACTTCCTCTACCCACTCTGGGTCCTTCTGGCCAGACAACGAATTAAATTAACATGAGATAGAATAACAGGAGAAAATTAAACAAAGCTTTATAACATGTATACATGGGAGAGGCTCAGGCAAACTGAGCAACTCCCCAAAATGGAGGAAGTTCTCACCTTAAATACCATCCTCAGGTAAAGACAAAGGAGGATGTTGCAGATGGGGGGAGTCAGTTGGGGAGGTTACCAGAAAAATACAGTAAACAAGAGTAAAATTATTCTGCAGATTTAAGTCCTTGCCTTCTGCATTGATTAAGAGTTTCTAGAGATAAGGTCATCTCCCCCCTTCTTCCTGTTACAGAGAGGGAGACACCTTTACAGATGGAGATTTCCTTTACAAATGTAAACGTCTTTTAACAAAGGGTAAGTAAATTCTACTTTTTAGAGTTTCTTTCCTGCCTGCAGTTTTTAAAAGTAACCAGCCCAAAATAATCCTCATGCTAAAGAGACATATCTTGGTCAATTCCAGTCCCGCAAAGGGACTATTGTTCTCAACAATGCTCTAGGGCATAAATTGCTCCAGACATAACTCCAATCAAATTTGGGCTCCATTGAAGGGGTTCATCAGAGGTCAGTGTTGGAGCATCCTTCTGACCCCTGGAGGGCCCTACTCAGCTATTTCTCTCTCCAGTTCTCTCCTGAAAACTAGCAAACCCAAAGTTTAGTCTGTGTCTCCGCTGAATCTAACCATCTCTTCCCACCTGCCTTTCAACACAGCCTCCACTGTTTTGAGAGCACCCTAAGGCTTGAATTTCTCCACACTCTTGCAAATGAAGCCAGCTTCTTTGGGAGACATTACTAGCTATTTGATGACTGGCCTGCTTTTACCTCCAGGCAAAATCTCTGAGTCATGATTGTTTGGCTAGATGTGGGGACAATGGCATAATTCTCCCTGAAATCTCCATTTTAGGAACTGGGTGCTCAGTGGGGAATGGGAAGCGGACAGTAGCCTAAGGTCTTCTTGACTTGCCTCCTGTGGTGCGGGACCACCACATTAGGGCTGCAGCAAGGGCCCCAGGATTTCCACACTGCTGTACCCAAGGAAGAGTCTCTGTCCCATAAGTGGCAGTTGGGCAGAAAAAGGGACCCCCCACTTCCTGCCTCACTCATTCAGCACTTCACCTGTATGAAAGTCAGCTGTATGAAAGTCAGTGGCAGTTAGCTCTGGGGCAGGAGAAGAAATGCTGAGGTTTCTCAGGTGGGATGAGAAAAGCTGGTGTCCTGCCCATCCTGGGAGATAGCCCTCTGATGGGGAGTTAGGGGGAGAAGGGCACCTTGTGGTCCCACCTGCATGGTGGGGCCTTAGGCACCTTCCTCTCTCAGCAGCTTCACTGAAGAGTCTCATTAGTCTTTTAACCTTTAATAATTACAATTTGTTGACAGAAAAGGACTTTTTTTTTTTACTTTACTGTCACATTTGGAAGCAGTATACATTAATGATTTGATATGGGATTTAAGGGTATTATCTAGTTTGTCAGTATTTGAAAATCCCATTGAAAAGAAAAAAATCATATTTTATTTTATTATTAAAAATTGTTTATTTTCATTTTATTTTGCTTTTGGAGATCAGGGGTTCATCATTTGGTGACCTTGAAGTTTACAATTGCAAACTGGCTTTTCTTTTTAAAATTATTTCTTTACATTTCTTTTTTAACACATATTTTCAGTAAGATGGATGGAATCCAGGAATGTCCACATCTTCTTGTGAGAAGACGGCAAAAAGATATTTGAAATCAAATTGCAGAGCAATTTGTCAGAGTAACATTTTAATACCAGGGAACAGGTATAAACTGAGAGGAAATTCATGCGCAGCTATATGAAAATCAGAAATGGGCATGGTGATTATCAAATTGACAGAGGAGAACCAAGAAAGGAAGAAGAAAACAGTAACACCTACCATTATACATGGCTTCATACTTCTAGGAAGAAGAGAGGTAGAGATTTAAAATGAGATTATCGAGAGTATGATGGCTCGGGCCCTGAATATCAGAGTAATTCTCAGCTTTAGAATTCTCCGTGCTATCAGTCTACATGATTCGCTTTCTTTATGTGGTAAACATCTACCTTCTATAAGAATCCAACTTTTTCTTATCCATCCTCTTTGTTGGGTGTTTCCTATGGAAATGCCAATAAAAGTGGGGGTCCAAACCTCCCCTCGCTCCTGGCTACTGCCCCTGACCACCCTGGTGTCCTGTCCATGTGGCCCTGTATGCTGTGTCCTGCCTCCTGTCTCCAGGACCTGTGAGTATAATCAAGTGTTTTTTCCTGAGCCTCTCCTTTGTCTCCTCTTGTGGCCACACTTGACTGACCGTCACATTTGAAAAAATACAAAACACTTGGTGTGTGACTTGCATTTCTTTTTTGTTAACAGTTACTTGGATGAACAAAATGACTAATTTTAAAAAGGCCCAATGCTTATCAATTTTTCAGATTGTCTGCCTTATGATTTTTGGATCATCTCTAAAAATCTTTGCCTATCCAACATCATGAAGATAATCATTTTGTTTTCTGAAGTCTATATGGTTTCCGGTTATATATTTACATTTAAAATATTCTATTTTTATGTGCCACTATTATTCTAGCACAAGGCAAAACATGCCACCCAAGATATTCACAGGGAGCCAAGGCCCCTCCCCTGTGATGATTTCTGCTGTCTCTCACACTGGCCTCTGCTTGCACAGCGCTCTCCTCAGGGCCCCCTTGACCTCTGATTCCTCAGGCTGTAGATCAGCGGGTTTAGCATAGGGTTGAAGAGGCTGTAAAACAGGGAAAGGATCTTCTGCTGCTCCTCAGGATGGTGGGATTTGGGGGCCATGTACATGACGATGGCGCTGCCAAAGAAGAACCCGACCACACAGAGGTGGGAGGAGCGGATGGAGAAGACCTTTCAGCCACCCTCCCCTGACTGGATCCTGGGGATGGCAAACAGCATGTGTGTGTAGGAACCAGCACCAAGCAGAGGTGACCCACTAAGATAAACACACAGGATATAAAGATGACAACTTGGTTGAACCTAGTGTTAGCACAGGCCAACTTGAGGATGGACAGGATTTCACAGAAGTGGTTGATTTCATGAGGTCCACAGAAGGGCAGCCTCAGGATGAGGAATAAATGGACCAGAGACAAGACAAAGCTAAATGCTCATGAAGTGATGACCAGGAAGGACCGAGCACATTTTCCAGGCCTTTAAATATAATTCTTTAAAAGCACTGTCTACACAGTGATTGAAACCAGTAAATTCTGAACTAAAATTTCCCTTAGCCAATTTATTCCTGGCATACTTTTTAAAGCATTATTCAAAAGCATGCTATATGGTGTAATCTTTATGAGTTGGTAAGGTCAATTCTGAAGCAAACCAAAATAAATAAATCTCAAAGATTTGTGCCATTACAATAGCAATTTTGAATGAAAGAAAGACAATAACCTTTTCAATTCTAATGTTTCCAAAATATGTGCTTTCCTATATTGCTATGTTGCGCTGGTGCACTGACTGTCACTACAGGGAGTTAAAAAAAATAGTTACGAGCTGTTTCGAGAATTCAATAACCTGGCAACCTGCAGTTCATGACAGTTAGAGCCATGCTAATCATTTTGGAAATCATTCGGATCTCGTTTTATAATACCAGTGAGAGTGGAAGTGGCAAATTATTTAGCTTTATATTGTCTTAATTCCATAATTAAGTAATTGGACTTGGAACAAACAGTTTACTACTTCCGTTTTAATTAACATTTCACTATATAACTATAGTACTCACTAAAAACACTATCTTCTGCATACAGAGCCAATTATGATATGCATTATTCGAAGTAATAAAATGTCTTACTAATCAAACATTTATGTGGATCAGACATTTTTATGCAACGGCAATTATAAGGAAAGGAATCAGGTTCCCAGTGACAAACGTTCTTAATTAGAGTTGAACATGTCCAGATTAGTCATATTTTGTGTTCCTACTTAAAATATTCTTTGCTTAGAGAAATTTAGGTTACTTTTCAAATTCATTTAAATATTTCGAGATTCTAGCTAAAAAAAGTTATTCTTATTGGGTAGTCTATTATGATGACGTGGTTTTATTGCTAATACAGCAATTTAAAGTACTAAACTTATTCAATGGGTGAGCAGATTTATCTATTTTTCAACAAAGCTTTTACTAGCGTAAAGAATTGTAAAACACTATGAATTCTGATTTGCATTTTTAATTTAGAACATCCTTTGGCTTACATTACTTACACAACAAATATATTACTAAATGTCTCATAAGTAATATAAAACATTCAGAGTAATCTTCCTCTTAAATTAATATTTGGCTCAGTCTACACAAGTCAAAATCCTATGTTAATTGATGAATCAGGTTTATAGGTATGTATGTTGAAACTAAATATTTCATAATTAAATTTTCAGTAGGATTTTTGGCTTTGATAAGTAATTTGTTAAAGCTATAAAAGTAGTATTTCCTAGAGAAAGATATATATATACACCTATAGATATGAAGAGAGAGAGAAACATTTTTCCATATATGGCCATGACAGAGTAACTTTTACTTGACGTTCGTTTCCTCTGAAACAACTGAAACTGGACAAATTAGAAGAAATTGGAAAAGACAGAAGGTTTAAAAATTAGCAGCTTAAACTTTCACCTTTAGAAGATACAATAAAACAGAAATTAGACCCAAGGTAAGTAAAAGTAAGCAAATAATAAAGTGAGTGGATATCAACAAAATATAATTAAAAATAAGTAAAATTAACAAAGAGAAAATTGTATTATTTGAAAAGCTTAATAAAACTCATAGTCCCCTGGCAAAATTGGTCTTAATAAAAGGGATAAGGATATAAATTTCCAAATCAGGCATGAAAGAAGGGATATCCTAGGAGCTAGAGTCATTACAAAAATAAGAAGGGAATATTATAATAAAATTTATGACACAAATTTGACATTTTACCAAAGGGCAACATTTTTAACAACATAACCTAGTTATATTGACATAAAAGAAATGGAAAACTTCAGACCTCTATGTCTATTAATTATTTAAAATTGCAATGACAAAACTTCTCACAACTTCAGCCCCAGATGGCCTCACTGGTGAATTGTATCATATAATTAAGGAGTATTTTAATACCAATCTCATATAAACTCTTGCAGAAAATAAAGGAGAATAGAATATCCCCAACGTTTTTTATGAGGTCATCATGGCCCTAGTACCTAAACTTGATAGTGATATTTAGAAAAAAACAACTGAGGGATTAGAGGTAAGTGCCCCTTGTGAAAATAGACAAAAAAATCCTTAACAAAATATTAGCAAATCAAACGCAGCAATATATCAAATTGATAATATATCACGACCAACTACATTCTAGCCAACAAATACAAGATCAGTTTACTTTGAAAACAATCATGAAAATACCCACATTAACAAAATTTCAGATTACCACAGTAGTTATAAAACAAACATTTGACAAAAATTAACAATATTCTTGATAAATATTCTGAGCAAACTAGGAAAAATTCCTCAAGCTTAGAAAAGTTATCTACATGAAACCTACAACTAACATTATATTTATTGGTGAAATATTGAACTTTTTAGTCCTCAGCTAAGAAACAAGGCAAGGATAGCCACTACAACTGGTTCTCTACAATATTGTACTAGAGATCCTAGCCATCTCCAAAAGGTAAGAAGGAGAAATCAGTCCAGATAATTAGAAATATGTATGACTACCCTTTTGACAGATGACATGATTATTTACAAAGAAAGTCATATGGAATCTGCACAAACTACTGAAATCAATAAGCTCATTTGGCAAAGTTGCAGGATACAAGGTCAATATACAAAAAAAAAGTAATTAAATTTTAGATACTAGAAGTAAAACTTAGAAATTATTTCCAGATAGAAAGTACTTTAAAAATACATTTAAAATAGCATCCAAAAGTATAAAATACTTAATAATATATTAAGCAAAGACATATAAAAACATTACCAGAACACTTTGAATTATTTAGAGGAGCTATTTAAAAAGACCTAAATAAATGGAGAGATGGACTGGGCTAATGAATTGGAAAATTCCATATTGTTTAGATATCAGTGCTCAACAATTTGATCTATGGATTTAATGCATTCACAATAAAAATCCAAAATTCTTTTTTGTATAAATGGACAAATTGATTATAATATTATTATATTACTTTTTAAAATGAAGTTCAAGATAAGACTATCCTATGATCCAGTATTCTCATTCCTGGGTATTTAGCCCAGAAAGGGAAACAAATCAACAACACAACTTCTACAGGAATGACTGTTGCAGAGATATTCCTACAGCCCAAAATGGGGGAGAAACCAAATGCCCCGCAAAACGAAAATGGAAAAAGAAATTATACTGGGTGAAAATGTCAGAAACAAAATTATGTATAACAGCTTTATTTAAAATAGACAAAACTACAAAATACTCAAAATGTCTACTAATATTTTATTACATAAACAAATTATGATTTAAATATACAAAGGAATACTATTGGCAATACAGTAGAATGCCTTATGGCGCATACAATTACGTTAAGTGAAAAGAGTCAAACACAAAGAGTGCACACTATATAACTGCATTTCTTTGGAGATGATGAAGAGATAAAATTATACCATAGTGTAAAAAAAATCAGACCTGAGATTGCTTATGAAGGTGGGAATTGACTGGAAATGCATGTAAGAGAAATATCAGGTTTGACCGAAATCTAAATCTTAATTGGGTTTTGGTTACATTTACTCTAAACATATTGAATTACACACTTAGTATGTGTGCATTTTAATGTATGTAGATTTTAACTAAAATAAGAGATTCATGAAGTTATTTGTTTCCCTTTAGAAAAATACTGGGAACAGAAAGTAGTAACTAGATTTTTGCCAGAAATAAATGACTTTTGTTAATAAACACAATTCGATTAATAAATAAAAGTCAATCTAAATTGAATACTATTTACTTCATAAATTTGCTTATTGAAAATTTTATAACTCAAAGACTTCTGTTAAAATACATCAGAATTTAAATAATGAGGAAATAAAAAAATTGTAATTAACACTTTAATTTTAAAGCGTATATTCACAGATAATCTCAGTGGATTTTACACTATAACTATATAGAATTTGATTTATTATTTAACTACCAAAAGTTTGAAAAGTTGAATATCTTTTGATTCTATTTTGCTTTTTTAAAAAATCAATTTCAGCTATTTTCATAATAACCTATCTGACAACATATTTTTTAACAAGGAAAGATTGACAACTGAAACGTTTAAAAAGGACAAAAATGTTAAGATGATTTTATGACTTCATTTATGCTGTAAATCTAATTTCCTTGGATAAGTTAAATTGACTACTTTGCGTTAGAAATCAAGCTTTGGAAGTTGCCTCTGCAAGCTTGAATGCAATCTGGCACATTAGAATATAATAACCAAATTTTAAAAATGTATCTATTTTGTTTTGAAATACTGCTATGGCTGTGCTTGAGAAATTTTGAAATGCTTTGCTTCCAATGCCATTTTCCTTTAGTATTTTATAATTTCCTTAACGGATTTGTAATTCAATTCTCACTTAAAATGTGTTACTTTGTTTACAGTCACATTCATTTTTATATCTTCTTTTGTTGATTTTTGTTGTTTCAGAATGTAATCAGAATGGTACCATTTCATTGGAATTTATGGAAGCTTGATTTGTCGTCTCTTTCACATATAAGTTTTCCAAAAATCATATTAGGTCTCCAAAAATTATTCTCTTCTGTGTAAAACTCTTCCTTGTAAAACTCAAACTCAATCACTCATGCATTAAAAAACATAAATTTTATTGTAATTTAAAATAGATGCGGTAAATCTCCAACTATGTCTATCCTTTTACAGATTTCTCCTTGTTCTATAAATGACTTTGTTCTATCAGTTGTTTCTTTATAAATATTTGTTTTTATTGTTAGCTTTGTATATATTCATTATTACATTACCTTTAATATATTTTTATTTTTAATATCTTTTAAGGATTTGTATTATCTCTCTCTGGCTTATTTTGTTTTTCACCTTAAATATGAGTTCTGTTGTCTGACAGAAAAGATGCTACGTTGGGATTCTTTTGTTAGACAGTTGTCTTTTGTAATTGTCCTCCCTTCTACATTCAACATTTCTATTTCTCATTGTTTAGTGATGTTTCTTGTACACAACATATTACTTAATATTAAAATCCAGACCGAGATTCTGTCCTTTATTAGTGAATTTGACCCATTTATAGTTACTATAGTAGTTGTTGTTTTGGGACTTATTTCTTCCAAATAAATATTCTCTCCAAACATCCTTTTTTTTTCTTTCACCTATCTTGCCTTTAATGTAAAAGATCAAAGATTTTTTTCTACTTGTTTCAAATTATGTATGTATGTATGTAATATAAAATCCACTGAAATTATCTGATTATCAACTGAGAAAAATGATTTTTTCTTGTGATAATTCTCTACAGTACTTGTTTATACTGTAGAATTTCTACAAACCATCTTGTAATACAACTAGATGTTATCAGAGGTCTTAACATTTTACTATACACTTATCACTGAATATTTCCATATTCACATTATCTCATAATTTGCTTAATATTCTGTCATAGAATTCATACAAAATTGTTTTTTAAAAATTTTATTAAAGGTCAATGCACTCAGATTTATTGCCTAGAGTAATCTTTCTTTTTTTTTTTTTCTGGTTTATCTCCCCAAATCTCCCCTGGTACACAGTTGTATATCTTAGTTGCAGGTCCTTCTAGTTGTGGCATATGCGACGCCGCCTCAACATGGCCTGACAAGCGGTGCCATGTTCGTACCCAGGATTGAACCCTGGGCCGCCGCATCGTAGCTGCAAACTTAACCACTCGGCCACAGGGCCAGCCCCTAGAGTAATCTTATATAAGTAATTTTAAAATATAACTTCTTAGAATCAAATGTTAATAGGAGGAAATCACATTTAGTATTACCAGAGAGTATTATCCTATGTTGACAAAATAAATGGCTAATTTTGCAGTGAATAAGGATCATTTTTATGTCCAGTATTTTAACAGTTTTCTTCTGGAGATAATTGCCCAAACTACCAAAAAATATAATACGTTGTCTAAGTCTTTGATAAGTTTTTTAATCCTATAGATAATATTGCATAATTAATATTGGAAGGCATTTCAACTTATACTAGGATGAGGTAAGGTTAAGTAAACAAACTGTTAATACTATGCTTAACCCTGAGATTTTGTGAATCTTGGTGTTATGCCTGGGCTTCCTATTAATAATAAAAGTAGCTATCCAGGTTATCCCGTGAGAATATAAGTACTTGTGAATACCTAATGGAAATAATTCATGTAAACTACATCAGTGTTAAAATATGAATTACATTAATAATTGGCAGTGATTAATTTAGAGAGCAAATTAGTTCTCTTCCTATATATGAAAAATCTTATATGATATATTTGGTAGTCTGAGAATTCCTCCACTCTTTGTTGGTAGATCACAAATTGACTTGTTTTAATGGGTTGAGATGTTTATAGATTTAAATTAAAAACAGAAAAATTTTCTTTACTTTCTTTTTAAAATGTGCAAATAGAAATCTTCAGTTTGGGTAAGTGAGAAATAAGGATTCTACCACAATTTTCATATGCTGTTTTCTCGGAAATCCCACACCATATTAGTAACCATGGATCCATACAATCAATATTTTGATCTAAAAAATATTCTTTCTTATTTTCTTTTTACATTTGCTTTGTAGAGACGGGCAAAATGTTAGCTGTATCTGCTATTCTACTCATTCACATCTGAATTTTTAAAATTCATAAAATCCTTTTTCTCAATTGGTGATTCATGTTAATTTCTTAAGTTTTGCTTTTGTTTTCATTTTTCTGTAGTGTGGTGGAAATGTTGCTTATACATTTTTTTAGATTCAAATTATATCTTTATCGTTAGGAATAGATTAGAAAAGCATGCAGATTTAGAGTTAGGCTTGTCATTAATATTGCTTTTAAATGAAGAAAAAATTAAGTGAGACAATTACTTTGTGTTTTAATTCCCATTCACAATTCCTAGAAGTGAACTAATTTTGGCCTTAAGAAATAATGTAAACCTCATAAACTTGAGAATTGTTCTAAAATGGTTGGCCATTACTTAAATTCAAATTTCTACTTTTTATATTCTTATTTTTTATTTCTTTTTTTTTGCACTTAAGGGATGCAAAGCATGAAATTAATCATTTTCAAATTTGGTTTACTTCTCATTTGGTTTTCTCTAATCCTATCTTATTAAATCAGTATTTTTCTTTGCAGCAAGGAGTGCTCTGACAGTTTTTTGCTTACGTACTTTTTTTTTAGACTTTGAATCAGGCATATACAGACTGAATGTTAGAATCCCATGGAATGGTTTTACGTTCAGCCTGAAGAGCTCATTAACATTGACTGGTTTACAATTTATTCAATAGTTTTAATTTGTTTATTCATTTGACCCTAAAGCTGTTTGTTTTCTTACTCATTTATTTAATTCTCTAGGCCTTTATTTCTTCATTGTGCCCCTTCATTCATTCGTCATTGGCCTTTTCTTGATTTAGCAACTCACAACGTTCATAAAAAAGTATAGCTGTTCACAGAACATCTAATGTTGGAGAGATTCATTATGTTGACATTTTATAGTCTTTCCAATTATACATTCTTTACTGGTTGTCCTCAAGTATCCTATTTATCTTTGTAAGTACTTTCCTTAACTTTACAGAAGCTTTTCATCAGAAATCCATTTTAGGCTTTATAAAAACCAAGCATGTACAATATTTCCCATTTTCAAAGTGTATAAGAATAATTTTTTCTCTCTTATTGCTTATACCATTAGCAAAACTGAGAAAAGAAAATGGCTTGGTTTAATATCTCATTACAAATAAGCTTCAGTAGTTTAGTTTAAAAATATCTCTCTTAGGCTAGATATTTCCTTAATGAGTTAAACTTTTAAAATACCACACATTTATTCTCTCACTTTCTTCATGTTCTTCCTTTTGCGATTATTTCTACAAAGATGGGAGTAATATTTATATCATACGTTAGAGCAGACTGATGCTTGTTAGGAGGCCAGAGGAGTCAATAGGGAGTGCTCTCTTCCCTGTTGAGAAAACAGAACAAAGGAATCACAAATTAAGTGCACAATTTCACATTAATAACTAATAATTGCCAACTTGGTGTTCATGACTTTTATATTTGGGCAAGTTTATTTCATAATACACACCTCCACAATTGGGCACCTTGATGCGCTCGGTGAAAACTTTTGGTAAAAGAGCAATGGGAAAACGCTTTCACTCAAATCAAAATCATCCTGAATGTTTTCTCCTATATCAACAGAAATGGGGAGATGACCTGGATATGCCCAGGAATACTCCAGTGTATCAATCACCAAGTCACTCCACTTCCCTATGTTAGGACTGAATAAATTGTCTGAGAGAAGACAGGTGTTTGAAAAACAACATCCCCTCTCTTGGAAACGAGGAGTGGAGAAAAGGTGTTCTTCAATTATTATTCTCCAACTTCCCATTCTCATCCACCACTGGGCTTTGAGATTAAGCCTGTGGTTGACTAGCCACATGGTTAACCTGTTTGGGGTGGAGATGGCTAGTAGAAGGCAGATGTGGATCAGTATTTGTGAGAACATTCCTTCTAGACTAAGCCATGGCACTTTGTGCACCTTCCTCGGACAATGTGAGACAGCCTGGTATTTGCCCCTAAAAGTTGCTGAAATATAAGAACAGTGCAGTAATCAAACTAACTGCAAAGCCACTGTCTTCCCAAGGCTGAAAATTCACTTGTTATTCTACTTCCCTTCACAAGTTATGTCCAGCTTCATTTTCCATGAAAGCTCAACAGAGATTCTTCAATAACGGAAGTATTGTGGTGGCCTAAAAATGAAATGCATAAATCTAATCAAGCGATAATAAATTTATTTTATTTGAATATATATCCTGCCCTAATATTACATAGCACGGTGAACTTAAATTCTACATGTTAAATCCTCTTTAAAGTTAAACCACAAAACAGAGGAAGAAAGTCCAAAATTAATTTCTCTAGCACCTGTGAGTTACCATTTCAAAGAAATGAAAATCCACAATCTGTCTTCCCCACCTTTGTATTTTGCTCCATCTCAGGTCTAGGAGTTCTCAATGCTCAGGTAGAATCTGGTAGAACACAGGGCTAACTCTCACAGAAATATGCGTATTTCCTTTGGGGCCTCAGAAAGTGTTTTATTTCCACGTCAGTCGCTAATGCACCTCACTTTCAGAGTATCCAAAGAATCAGTGAGTCCCACAAGAGCTTTACCATTCTGGCCTTCTATCCTCTACATCTAGCAATCCACAGGGTACACAGTACCTGATCTAATTATAACAGATACAATTATGTTGCTAGGAGCTAGCACTTAATATCACCTTAGCCTTTAGAATAAAATTACCTGAACATGGGGGGATGAGAGAAGAACAAGAAAATCTTGTTTCTGGTTCACCAAATTAACAGTCTGTGGATACACACTGTCCTGAATTCAGTTGGGAGAAATTCCTAACACAAAATTAATATTCATATGGTATATGTATACTACCTCTGGGGATTATTCCATTATGCTTAATCCTATAATCTCCATTTCCCTTTGAGCCCTATTTCCAACACAACAGTACTAGATTGGTTGTGAATTCTATGAAGTGACAGAGCATTGTTCCTATTTTGAAGCAGGCGTTTTAGTTCTGTGTGGCAGTGGAATCTCTTAGGACTAAGAAACCTACCTCCTAGGAAAGGTGTCCCTGTCATTTATACTTAAGCACTCAAGAGTCACCTTCAGACCATGCACTGGGAGATGCGTTTCAGCATATACGAAAACTACCATAAAACTCAAGGTCAGCTAGTGCCCCCATTTTCTTGCATGGAGGGTCCCTGAATGGAGGACACAGCTCATGGCTGGTGATCTCAATCTTCTTAGCTAGCCCAGCACTAACAATTTATAGCTGAAAGCTCAGCAGTACACATGATCACATCAGACCTCAGCTGACTTGCAATTGAAAAGCAGTTAACATTGTTCAGCCCCAAGACCCCATTGCCAAAGCACATAAAGCCCTCTGCCCTTTAGAATCAAGTGCCTGCCTCTGACATACGTGCTTGAGAGAAGTGCTGCTTTCTTGCTAAGCAGCGGGAGCCTATAACCTGAGGCTGGCCATTCCTACCAAAAACTCTCTAGACCCATGACTTTGCTAGCCCATGTCTACTATGCACCAGAAATGGGCAATGCCACCCTCACGAGCCATAGAATCAAATTTCTGCCTTAAATTAGCCTGACGTTTACAGTCTTGGTGGTCTTCTACCATCTGTTGAGGTCACTTATATTCCTTGTGGCTCTGCTTATGCTCTTCTTGTTGTCCTTGCTGAAATGTAGGTTGCATATGTCTCAGCTTAGGTATCTAACCTTTACAGAAACAGCCTTTTGTCTGTAGACTGAGCCACCATAAGCTACAGTCCTTCTTTTAAAGTCAAAGTAGCTTGTGGCTGGCTTAAAACTTCATGCACAGTTCACAGACACTAAAAACGAAACCAAAATTCATCAAATTGTACACTTAAACAAATGATTTTTGTTGTATGTAAATAGAACCTTGATTGTAAAAAATGTTGTAGTGAAACAAAGATGAAACAATCTGTAGGGACAGAAAACATGTCATTAATTGCCAGAACTAGGGGGAGGGGGAAAGGATTGACTGCAAAGGGACATGAGGGAACTATTTAGGGTGATAGAAGTGTTATACATCTTGATTATGTTGACATCTACAGGACTGTACAGACACGTTTTAAAGAATTCATGGAATTCTAAACTTAAAAAATGACAAAATTTACTGTAGGTTAGTTGTACATCAATAAGTCCAATTTTGAAAAAAGCTGAACCATTACAAAGCTCTATTAACTCCAAGGTTAAAAAAAAGTGCCAATGCACTGAAGTCTAGGCCTTGTAATATACAAGTCAGAACAACATAAATCTCTCCATTGGTAATTTGTGCTCTCCCAAATTCTACTTTTTTGGGGGTTTTTTTAATCAATTTTCCCAGCACTTCCTCAAAAGTTTGGTGTAACAGAGAGGGTCCCAACTAATAGGGCCCCTATTTCCTCTACAAGGTTTGAATAATTCAAGGAATAGTGCAGAGGCGTGGCTGATGAATTTCTTTACTAATGTGAAGACCTTTATTAACAAGGTCCAATTTGGAGAATGCGGTTTTGAATAGGCCAGCAAGTAATCTTCACTCCCAACACCAAAACCAAAAATAAGGCAGATTTTTTTCTTAACATATTTGGTTTGAAATGCTGGGGAGAACCTGCACTTTGTCCTCTTGTCTTTCATCTGTCCTCTTCCTCTAGTCAAGTGTATGGGAGATAGTTACACTTCTACTCATTTTCTTCATTAGCCATCAGTGCAGTTGACTTTTAAGATAAGCAGTTCCTTTTGCCAGACTCTACATTCTCTGATCTTCTTTCATGATTTTCTTTTTCTTTTGCTATATTAGGCTGAGTGGGTGTTTTTATTCCTGCTCACTTTGGGAATCCCTGCCCATTTGTTGTGCTGTCAGCACCCCAGCACTCTATCCTGAGAACTGCTCTTACTGTCTTGGACTTGTACTCTGCTTCTAGGATTGTGACGACCCACGTCTAAATGAGCTGTCCCACAAAGTCAAGTGGTCAGTCTCCCTCTACCTCTCCCCACACAGTGTTTCTGCTTCAGAGAAGCATAGCAGGTAGATGTCCCAACTCAAGTGCCTCTTAACGCGTTCATAGGGCTGATCACGTGCTTATCTCCCTATGCCACTTCACACAATTTACACTTCTGTCAATTTTATCCCTGCTGTTTGCTCTCTCTGCCTGAATACACTGTATCAGTTAGGCTCCAATCAGAGAAACACAACTACTAGGAGACAGACCCTGTTAACAAACAAAATTCAGTGGAGTAAATTTGAAAGCTCTTATTGGCTCTATTCAATGATTCATGAATAGGGCAGCGTACAATCTAGCAGACAGAAAGGAGTTTCTGTGGAGCTGTACAAAATGAAAGACTTTTATGGGCAGAAGAGAGTGGGACAAGGAAGTTATACCAGCAAAAAATGGGTTGGTTCAGGCATGGTCACCTTCCTTTAGGGGATGGTAGGGCTCTATTAGGCAGATGACCCTATTAGTGCTGACCAGGTAATTCCAGATGGACTGGCTTAAGATTCCATTCCTGGGAGAGGCTAAAACTGCAATTAACTTAGGTATTAAGTCTCAGTTTGGTGACTTGGGGTTTGGCCTAAGTGACTCCACTTTGGGCCTGTCGTCTCTTTTTTAACAAAACATACATATTTGGATTTGCTACTAGACTTGATCTTCACAAATGTTGGAACTATTTAAGCTGGCTGATCAGTTTCTCTAAGGCTGTTGCCTTTGCCTCTGTAGCAGTGATGTGGGCTCAGTGAACTGAGGAGTCAAAAGAAAGATTTCTTGGACTCTCAAGGTCTGGCAGTAGGGCTCTTTTATTTAGAAAAATAGTATGGAATAGCATGGGGACAGGACCCACAGGCAGGAAAGAGCTGCTGCTGGCATGGGGACAGGATACATGGGCAGTAAAGAGCTGCTGCAAACATAGGTTGAGGGTAGGGCTAAATTTAAGGCATAGGTATGTGAGTTCTCTCTTTACAAGACAAAGGAAAGAATATGTAAAAAAAGTTGTTAAAATGGTATCAGTGCAGGTGGGGTCTGGTTATTGAGTGGTCCTATAATTTTTAGATAAGAATCAAACCGGATTAAGTAAATGGCTGAAGCCACCACCTTAAATATTATTTTTAGCTAAAGACAAAGGAGGATGTTGGGGGTGAAGGGGGAGTGGATCACAGGAGATTACCACACAAGGACAGTAAACAAGATGCAGATTTAAGTCCTTGCCTTTGGCATTGATTAAGAGTTTCTAGAGATAAGTTCATCCCCCCTTCTTCCTGGTACAGAGAGGGAGACATCTTTACAGATGGAGATTTCCTTTACAATGTAAATGTCTCTTAACAAAGGGTAAGTAAATTCTACTCCTCAGAGCCTCCTTCCCGTCTGGAGTATTTTAAAAGTAACTAGCCTAAAATAATCCTCATCAACAGTACCATGAAATTGACCAAGATGGCCTTAAAGTACCCCTTAGATTGACTAAACTTTAGGTAGGTTTCTTCCAGACTCTAAGGCCCCTGACTTCCCTTTTTTTCTTTCTTTCTTTCTCCTTTTCTTTTAGAACATTTACTTTAGAAAGCTTGTAATCCTAAATCCTTTGTCTATCCTTTGAGATGTAAATTGTTTTAAAAACCTCCTACCAGGTTTGTAACCCAGTAATCTCTCTCCCAAGGATCTGGGAGCCCTGTCTTTGAGATGTAATCATCAAGGAAGACAAGACAGGACCACCATCTCCTAGTTTCTGAGGGAGGATAGGACCTAGCTTCAGTGGGCCACCTTGTTCCAAGTTGTAAAACTACCTCCTGTCATGAAGATAGGAGAAAGTTTACTTTTCCATCGGATAAAGCCAATTACTAAACACAGATGGCTTATTATCTTCTCCTCATCCCAGCCATGGCCTCCAATAAATTCTTACTTGCCTGTTTAATTTTGTTCAGTGTAATGTTTGCTTTGACAAAGTCCACAGGACAGGCTGTCAGGAAGGGAAGATGGATGTAAAGTGGGGGACAGCAAGATGAAGCTGGAGCCCACAAGCATGAGACTGAGCCACACGAAGACAGACTCTTGCCTTAGTGCTATGGGTGTCATGTGGAAACAGGATCCTTTATCTCAAAGTGAAAAATACATACCTAGATGAGAAGTGGTGAAGCTAAAGGAAGATTTAAGGGAAGTTAGAGAGGTTGCAATCCCAGCCAGTACTTCATGCCAATAACATGAGTGAATATATTAGCGGCAACACATGTGAGCTGAACAATCGCTGCTGCTTCAAGTGCACCCTCTAAATCTCGCTCAGGAAATTGTCTTGTGGTCTTGGCTAAGCTGAAACATGCAGGGAAAGGAATTCTGGGGAATATAGTTTCTCAGTTGACATTGCAAACCTACTGAATAAAAATAATCACCCTGCAAGGCTCATTCCTATTGTGACAACCTCTGCAATACCTGTTCTTCTTGGGCCCCTCAGAGTCATTCTTTTTCATTACTATATAAGATCACTTATTAGAATGTAACTGATTATTCCCTCCTTTGTCCTCCTTTAACACTTTCTTTAGATATTCAACAGATTGCTTATCAAAACATATTGAAGATAATTTTATTTTATTTATTTATTTACTTATTTATTTTTATTTTTTTCCTTTTTCTCCCCAAAGCCCCCCGGTACATAGTTGCATATTCTTAGTTGTAGGTCCTTCTAGTTGTGGCATGTGGGATGCCACCTCAGCATGGCTTGATGAGTGGTACCATGTCCTTGCCCAGGATTCGAACCAACAAAACACTAGGCCACCTGCAGCGGAAAGTGAGAACTTAACCCCCGGCCACGGGGCCAGCCACTGAAGATAATTTTATAGACAAATGTGTGTGTCAAATATACAGAAAATATGTCTACTTAATCATGCATGACTGGCACATAGAATTGTGCTTAGCAGTGTGGAGAAATTTAGCCAAGCTTCTTTAAATAATGTAAATTGAAAAACATATAAATGAATTAATAGCAAAATCATTATTAATTATTCCTTAATTCCAACTTATTTTCGCCTAGATCATTCTTCAATAATTTTCTCATATATATAGTCCTTTTAGACCAGGAATTCAAACCAAAAACTAACATGCTTCCTGTATTCTGGGTCAGTATACCTCCTGCCTCCCACAAGTCTACAAAATATCAATGATAAATTTTTAACATACGTTTCTTTTTTCTACATCAACTCTCCACTCAGAACTTTTTCAAGTTCCTTTTCATTTCAAAAGAAAATGATACCCTCCAGCCAATAATTATCTGGTCTCTCTCCTTAATTTTAGCATGAAACTTGTTGCAATTGTGGATAATAATGTTTCCCATATCTTTCCCTCTGATTTTTCACTTTAGGTACAATTTGGCTTTCCTCCACCATTTGACTCCAATTAATTTTATCACTTTTAGAAATATTTTGGATGCAAATAGGAAACCTGGTTCAAAGCAACAAAAACAAATGAAGTTTATTTTTCCCACAAAATTTGTAGTCCATTTGCAATTAGGGCAACCATCCAAAGATGACAAGGAGGACCAGGCCCCTTCTGCATTGATGTATCCCCATCTTTAACAGGTGGTTTTTTTCCTCAACTTTGAGGTACACTAGTGCACTATCAAAATCCTGTTTACATTTGGGAACGTGAGACAAACCAAGAGCCAAAAGAAACCACGGGCCCATCTATCTCAATAACTTTTCTGTAAGTTTAATTCTGTCATTTCTTTTCTGCCCATATACATGCTTTGATACTGTAATGTTAGGTGACTGTCTTCTTGTTGAATCGTTCCTCCTACAATTATGCTGTTTGAACACCATCTTTAAACCGACAAATGATCTTTTCACTGAACTTCTATTTTCTCTGATATCAGTAATGTTACATAACTTTCTTAGGCCTAGCATTTGGCTAAGATACTTTTCATCTATTTAGTGTCAATCGTCACTCTGAGCTTTACATTTATAACCAATATATGGTTGGATTTGTAAAATTAAATTTGGTATTTCACTGTCTTTAATACATTCATTATATTTATTTTTATTACCTATGTAATTGCACTCAAAATAAAATTCTTGTATTTGATTTTGCTTTGCTTCTTATTTTCTATGCCTGCTTTCTGGTTGATTGATATATTTTGCATTATATTTGTCTTCCTGCTTTGGAATTGAAAGGTATAAGTTGTATTGCATTCTTTTAGTGACCATCATTAAGTTAATTAAATTAAATTACATTGAAAAATCTGAGATTTGTTTGTATATTTGTTTTTCTTCTGAGCAAGTTAAAGATGGTTAACTGGAAAAACTTGCCATTTTATTATTTTTTAAAAATCTGATTGTGTTTCTTATATTTATACTCAATAGTTCATCAAAATGAAGACTTTCTTTCCTACACTTTGTCCTCACCATTTTTCTTGAACAAGTATTTTCCATATTTACTTCTCTTTTAGATGAAATATATCTTTGACTCATTCTTTCAGAGAGGGTATGTGGGTGGTAAATTCTGTTTGTGTATGAATATCTGTAAACATGTTGATTTCATGATTTACTCTTGATAGCTTGGTTGACAATGAGATTCTGGGCAAATAATTTTTGACCTCCAAGAAGATATTATTCCATTACCAACTGACATCATTTTTTGTGATAATATATCTGCTTTCAGTATAATATTCATACATTTTTAAGTTGTCTGTCATGTGCCTCTGGCAAATCTTAAAATGTCCTATGTCTCTGAACATTCTGCAATTTGACTTTAAATTTTTTAAGTGTGCAGTGTGGTGAGGTTGCCCCGTAGACCTAGCCAAGCTGAAATTACATTTCCTAGCGCTCGCTTCTCTTCTTTGTACCAGGTTATAATTGGTTACAATATAAATTTCAATGTGATTTAGAAGGCAATGAAGATACAGCCATTTTTGTTGTATGAAAGTCAGAGTAGGGCCCCAGGCCTTGTGTCGTTTTCCATCTTCCAGCTCACCTTTTTTGGCTTGGGTGGCACCCAGGCCCTCAGCAACTCTGCCTTCTAGGAGCTCTCTGTTGGCTTGGGTCAACTGCATATGAATGTGCACTTCTTGTCCTGCAGATCACCTGCATAGTTGTGGTTAGAGGTGGTGTGAGTCAGACATGGAATCGGGTTTATCTTCATAGGTTTTAGTGTGTCCAGTTTTTTCTTGCTCTTTCACAATTGGGGTCCAGATCCTTTTCTTGACCCCTGCTCTGGCTGGCCCATAGCAATAGGCTCACACCATAGACAAAAACGGAGATTACAAAGATTTCTTCACCAGCTCCCACATGGTGTATATTCTAATACCTACAAGAAATCTTTTAATCTATGTCACTTATTCTGTTCTCCTTGTCTGAATGAACCAAGAATGATCTCTTATTTGTAGCTCATTCATTCACTCACATGACTTGGCCCTTGATGGCCTTTTCCATTGTGATGTGTCAATTATTTATTCAGTTCCAGAGTATTTTTCAGCCATTATTTTATAAAATATTTCTTCTCAAATAGCCCTTCTATTTTAGATTCTTCTCAAAGTCCTATGGTGTAACCCCACCATTTCTTCTCTATGCCTGTTAATAGTTTTTTCTTTTGTTTCTATTGCTTTGGATAGCATTATGATATAATTTCTAAGACTGTCTTTCAATAAATTAATTTACCTATCTACTATTCTCAAATTAGATTTTATCCCATATATATTGAGTTTATGTTTCTATATCTTCATTTATCATTCCAGATTAATTGGATTCTTCTTTTCTTTCTTTTTTTAAAAAAAATATTTTCTCATTTCTTCCTTTTGGTTCATAATCCTTAACTTTTTTTCAATATTTGTAGTGTATCTTTTATGAATTTGAAGATCTCCAACAAACATTTAAAAATTATTTAGACTGTTATATTTTTCATTTCATCAAGAATTAATCTTTTTTTAGATAGGTGTTCACTTTTAGCATGCATTGTTTTTAATTGTGTTGAAATTTTCTCATTCTCTTTCATCTTTACTGAAAGTTTGATTTCTTTATATTTTTCTGTCTGCCTTTGTATTTAGCCTGACTGTCCAGTGGTTTCTTTTTCCAGAACTACCAAGTCAGAAGATTGTCTTTTATTGGTGGTGCTGTCTTCTTATCCCAAGCTATTTCATATTCAATCCACAGGTACCGAATAAGATGGCGGCTCAGCCCAGTTCTTTGCAGTGTGTTGCTATCTATTTCCTCTCACCAACCTAGTTACAAACCTTTATCAAATACGTAGTGTAGGCAGTAGTCAGAGAATTTTCTTTTGAGTTGTGTTTTATAGTCTAGGGTGCATCAAGCTATTCCTTGATTTCAAGCCATGAACCTAGTTCCAGTCTTTTGACTCTATTTAACTACAGGAGCTAAATATTTGACCCCATTTGTATGGACAGTCTATCTTCAGCTTATGTTTTGGTATTAATCCACAGGTATGGTAGTTTTGGATTTTAAGTTAGATAAGACTATTTAAATGTCTCTATTAATATTTCATTTATTACTGGTACTATTTTGGTGCAGAGTTGGAGGAGATTAAATCATGAAGGTACAATGCCATCATGAGTACATTAAAAGCCTCACATATGCTCTCTACCAGAGTTGGAAAATTTTTTCTACAAAAGGCTGAATATTAAATATTTTAAGCTTTGCTGGTCACATACAGTCTCTCATATATTCTTTGTTCTCCAAGAAAGTTTTAAAATGTAAGAACCATTCTTATCTTACAGTATATAGAATATGCATAAAGTAAGAAGACAATTTTATGATATCACATGGATAAAATAAGGACTGTTAGTACCAAGATCGTGTGTTGACACAGTAAACAAGTGTATATAGCATAATTTTCAACTAGAATGACCAGAGTTATGTTATGTTTAATCCAGTTTGCCTCATTGATGTACATTCATTGGCTTTTTTGCTTAATGATAATTTGTAAAATAAGACAATAATATTTTTCCAGGAAATACTAGAGACAAACTAGGTATGGGTCAAAATAATGGGCAATCTTTAGTGTATATGGAGATATGAGAGCTGAATAAGGCAGCTATTGTAAATCAAATAAATGACCAATGGTTGGGCAAATCCATGCTGAGAAGCAGTGAGTTTGAGAGGAATCTTCTAATGATGGCAAGTATTCAACAGTTATGTAAAGCACTTCTAAAGAAAAAGGTACCGTGGCAAGGGTCTATTGAAAAGTAAGAAACTTTAATATAAGTATTTAAGCTTAAGAGTTCTTTTGCTGCTTCGCTCAGAAGTAGCAGCAAAATCAAGATTGTCGGCGACTCTCTGAGTAAAAAAGTGTTGCAGGAAAAAGACATCAAGCTGTATGATATATAATTTGCAAACTACAAAGATACCGATAAAGCCTCCTTTTGCTGAATTGTTATGTTATTCCTCAGAGCATGCAATGTTCAAGAGACTGGAATGGGGATGTGATGGGAATTTATTTTAGTCAAAATATTGAACTTCCATTAAATCAAAATAATTTTAATTATTTTAATGAATATATGTTCTTTAGCTCCTGGAGAGTTGTTAAATAAGAAAATTAAGAAACTCTGTTAGAAAAGATGGAAAATATTACAAACACTCACTTTACAAAAGAAGACACAGATATTTTATAAACAAAAAAAAATATTTAGCCACAGTACCATTTTGGACATTCTAAATTTTCAAATATGTCAAATAATTTTCATCAAATTTACAGTAGTGATCAGTAATCCCTAACTATTAAAAGTGAATCTAGGCAGTGAACTGAAGACTTCTAAAGCTATTGTCAGAAGTTTGAATCAATGCATCTTTCCTGGAGAGAAATTTTGGAAAATGCATCAAGAACCTTTCAAAGGACCTCAATTTTTAAAAAATATAGTTCTACTTCTAGAAATCTGTTCTTTGGATGTAATCAACAGTAAAAAGTATAGACAATAATTTGTTTGAAGAATAGCCACTGAGTTATACATAATAGCCAACAGCAAATAAAATCTCACTAATCTAAACGTTAGTGACTTTTAAAATCCTGTGTAATAAATAGATTATATTTGCAGAAATAAAAGATTTAGTCATCTTTTGAAGCCATAAGTTTCATGAAGCTGCCACATAGGGATTTTACATGTGAACTGACATCTGAATCTCTATCAATAGGTAGAGAAAGTTATGGGTTATGTATCAGTCTTTGTCTATAAAATAGTGTGTTTTTAGGTGTCACAAAACTTTATAGAATTGTTTTGTGGAACAAACACTGTTATATTCAACTGCTTTCCTTCATATTAGTTAGTGCCTGCTACTGAAAGTTAGCTATAGATATAGATAAGTTGATTTAAAAGGAAAAATGGAAGTATCATGAAAATCGTAACCCCAAACAGTTTAGAAAACACGGAGAATTGATTTTAATAATACCTTACTTCCAAATCTGCCCTATGATGTGTCTAATTATCATTTTTATTAATAGTAATTATTTTTAATTATGTAAAGAAATTATATATTTCTTTGGCAAGATTATTTTCTCTCCAATAATTGTAGTCCTGTTTTTTATTTCACAAATACATTTTCAGTGAATGTAGCGTGTATATACTTATGCTATTGCATGAGTTATAAAATAATTAATTTCCCGATAATATTCTTAATGCTCCACATAACTTTGTAAAAATGAATATAATGAAAATCCTCAACCATAGATTTCTTTTTAAGTTGTAATCATAAATGCTACTTTTTTACCTCTTTTTATTTACAGAACTTTACTATAATCCACATTGTGAATACATACAAATGAAATAAAGCATTATTCATTCTTTATGAGATTGTAATAAAAAGTGGACAGAAAACAACTATAAATAAATATATGTATATATGTAACAAATAGACATTAAGTAAGTGACAAGTGGTAGACGGTCCATAAAAGATAAGTAAAGAGGTAAATTATGGGTTTATTCAAATATTCTTTCTTTCATGGATGCATTCAGTAATATTGTTTTATTCATATAATATTCAAGGCACATTTGAAGATAGAAAAATAGAGATGGCAGATTTTTGCTCCTAATAAATATAAGATTTAGTAAGGAAAACAAAGCTGGTAAACCTATAAATGTGATACTTTTTGAGAGACAAATTATATATAGTAGGTCTGAAAAAATAGTCATAAAAATTGAGATGCAAGAAAATTTGTTGCTTGTATGGGTATGACCAGTGTAGGCTGGTTGGAGAAGTTGCCATTTGAATTGGTTCTTGAATGATGTCTAGAATTTGAGCATGTAAGATCAGGATAAAGAACATTTCAGATAATAATGTAAGTATTTTTGTAGGACAGAAGGAAATGCAATATGAATAGAAAATGCTTGAAGAATAGTGTGTCAGAGAATTGGTGTGTGACCACAAGGGGCAAAGAATGCAAGTCTGAATCAAATGAATTTACTCAATCAGGGGTAGAGAATCAAGTAGGTTACTGTGCAAAGTAATGCCAATATCAGTGCTGGGCATTAGGGGTTTGAATCTATCAAACAGATCTGAGCTTAGCAACCAGTTACAAATTCGCTTACAGTTAATAAGAAGCACATAAAAAAATGAGAACTTCCTTTTCTACAAAGTTTATAGAAAATATGAGAGATTGTTGCTCTAATTCTAATCACCAATACAAATCCAATATGGTAGAAAATGATGTGTTTTTAATGTATCAAAGAACTGAAGATGCAAAGAAACCTAAATAAGCTAAATTCTAACGAGCGACAAAATCTTCACAGGAGAGAGGAGACTATAGAGAGAGAGTAGAACAATTCATTCTTGGCAGAGCTCCAGGAGAAGGAGGAATCGCCATATTTGGCGGCACAGAGAAACTAGTCATACCTGTCATCAAATGTAATGGTGACATGTGATCCGGATGCAGATAGGCTGGTGGAATAGATTAAATTTCTGAGATGTCCCAGCTATAGTGTGAATATTCACTTATCCACCTACCCTTTCCCATGGTCCTTCACTGAGAACATGGGTAGTAGGCCAAAGAGTAGGGGCACATGAGGAGACTTGACAGACACGTTAGGTTTTCAGCTACCAAAGACTGAGAACAATAGAGAGCTGGAGGAGTCCCTCCTAAGCATTCCAGGCTTTCAATTCTCTAAGGCAGGACGGACGTCAGGGAAGCATAGAGAAATTCCTCCGGGGTGTTCTGGGTAATCAGAGAGTGGTCAAACACCCAGCAAAATCTAGGCTCAGGGTTATATGGTGTAGAGACATTTCCTGAGGCTCACAAAGCTGGCGACTGGACTGTAAGGGAAAGAGAACTCCCCGGTGTCCCTAAAATCTATCAGTGGGTGGCAATAAGAAGGTCACAATATCACACGTATATATTCTTAGTATAAATGAGTAACTTGGATCTTCCATTCCTCTTCTTTAGTCCCTTCTCTTCCCTTTACTTCCCTTCACTTCTGGAACAACTCAATTCTTAAGCCTGTAGGTAGGATTAAGTAAGGTGTAAAGAGAAGCCGCAGAAGCCTGGAGCTAGGTATTTGAGGCTCAAGTTTGGTTAGAAGAATCACATGTAAGCCATTGCCTGGAATAGGATCTAAAAGTTCAAGCAGGGTGTGGAAGGTGGACCAGTGAGGAGAATCAGAGACTGAAATAGGAAAGGGAGACATTAGTGTAGCAATTTGTAAGATACTTCGGAACGAGGAACCCAGTTGGCCATTCCAGGCCAAGACAACACATTACATAGGCCCTGAGTATAAAACTCAAGAAAGTCAAATAGTTTTTTCTTTAAGGCAATGTATAGCCTCTTCTACCAAGCCTGTTTCATTGGCACAAGTACAGCATGAATTATTAGCAATTGCACAGATACCATCACGACTAGCCCACAAATATCAAGAGGAATGCATTGTCCATCACTACTTGTGCTTGTGACTTGAGACTGATTTGTATTCCATCTAAGGAAGAGATGGTGACATTAATAACTTCTGACAGAGTCAGTGACAAGTTTCTTACAGTCTGTCTATCCTTGGAAACACTTCTCTGATTATTTGCATAAGCAACAAGTCAATAATTCCCCCAGGCTGAGTGTCTGAATAATCAAGAGTTGACTCATTTTGGAGCTCATATCTGAGTGAGAATTTCCAGCCTAGGTGATTTATAGAATTTGTGTCTCTGTATACAGAAAATCAAAATACTATTTCTAAAGTTATGACTTACTATGAGGAAAACAGAACTATGCTTCTGGCTGCAAAGGAAATAGTATCTGGTAGGGGCACATGGAAATCCAGAAAAAGGAGTTGTTTAATATACAAATCTCTATTGGTTTCTTCCAGATAGTAAATAATTTTTCCATCATCCTATGAAAGTTGTTGAGCTCAAATTAAGAATTACTTGGAGTCTGATCAATAGATTGTAATGAATTGTTCATTTTCTGGGCGAAGGGTATACTAGATATGTCAAGGGATAACTTGTTTGAGATCATTTTTCCATGGCAGTGTGAATGGAAATGGCATTGGCTGTAATTTTCTATGATCTTGTTTGATGGACTGGGATTTCCCAGAGGTTTTTATCATAGGGATATAGCTATGAATGGCATATAGAGCAGTGAGTAGGATGAAGGCAGTGACTACTCACTGGGATAATCTATGAATGGTATTAGAAAGAGTATTTTCTGACCTAAGGATTGCAGTACAGAGGGAAGAAAGGAGAAAAAGACCATTATGAGTGGACAAATATCAAAGTCTATAACAAACGACTAGAAGAGTTTTTATAAGCAAGCAGATAACAAACAAAAACATGAATTAGACAGGAATCTCAGTCCTATGTCTTTGCCAAAAGCTGTCCACTATCTGAGGTCATAAGCTTGTTCAAAAGGTCTTGGGTTAGTTAACTACTTCTAAAGATCCGCTGCTTAACTGAAGATTAGAGGATCTAAAGATGAGAGGATCACTAAGAATCTACAATATGAGACTACCTGTGGATTGGCTTTGCTATTGTGTGGAATTCTGAATTGCTTTGTTAATTGTGAAATATGAACCCAAGAATTGGCTGTCAGGAGTTTCATTGCTATAAGTGGTAAAATACCTGACAAGGTCCCTTCCAATGAAGTTCCATCAGTGTTTCTTGGATGTCTCATCCAAGAGAAAAATCCCCTCATTGAAGACCACAATGAGGCTGTTTAGGACGATGTGGGAAGGCAGCCTGTTGGTGATATGACTAGTGGTAATATCTAAGTAACCTGCAATTTTTTGCCATGTCAGCATGCAGCAAGGCAGAGTTTAGCATTAGAGGTGAAATCTCTAAACACATAGGACTTTGAATTACCAACTGATACGTGATGTGTCCCCAAGAGAGTAGACTGTTCGGCCACAGGGCCATGATTGGATTTCCAGTTGAGAAAGTCTCTTACTGCAAACTTAGTCAATTCATAAAGAAGTGTCACAATCTCTGAAAAACTAGGCACCCATTGTCCAAAATACCCAGTTAAACTTAGAAATCTTCTCAATTGTCATTTTGTGAGGGGTCTCTGATAAGTTAGTTTGGATAGTATTTAATTTATCAAGAAGGAGCAGTTTTCCCTCCTTACATTGGTAATGTCCTAAATAATAAACTGTTTGGCAAAATTGTAATTTATCTTTTGAAACTTTCTCCCAAGGCTCAGAGCAAGTAAATGGGTTTCCATTTTTACAGATTGCCTTATTTCTGTACAAAGTAAGAGATTATCTATATATTTTATAAGAACTCAACAAAAGAGTGATTTAAATCTTTTAAATATTAATTGAGGATCTTGAAAAAATAGAAGGCTTTGATGAACTCCTGGAGCATTGCTATTCAGATATATTGCTGTCCTCTCCAGGTTAAAGCAAAAGGAATGGACTTTCCTGGTTTAGAGGCACAGGGAAGAAAGACAGAACAAAGATCCAGCATAGTGAAGCTGCAGGAAGAACTGATAACAGGATGGAATTGGGTTAGATTCTACTGGGAAGTGAGAGATTATAAGTTTGTTATGGCCCATTGGTCTTAAACAAATCATTTTATATCTTTGTCCATTTGATTTCTCTACTGGTAGGATGGGAGGGTAACAGGACTAGTGCAGAGTGTTAGAAGGTCTTTAGATATAAAGCCTTCAACTATAGGTCTGAATTTTCCTTTGCTTCTGGCTTTAAGAGATGTTGGGGGATTTTGTGGAATGGTTTTGGTAGGATCTGTCTGAACTTTAATAGGTTGTGCTCCCAATTATTTTTCCTATGTCACTGGAATTTTTAGGCCATAGAGTGTCAGGTATGGTGAACAGATACAACTTGATCAGGAATAGAGGTGTCCTTTGGCAGGTTGAAAAATAGTTTCTCTTGATGTGCACTTAATATCACAATTCCATTTAAGAACTCTTTCCCCATTAAATTTACAGGGATGGAATCACAGAATAGGATTTTTTTTTTCAGTTGAGGACCGAAGGGTTATAGTTAAGGGCTTAGAGATAGGGAAACATCTGTGGGTTATTTGAAATACCTACCACCTGTGTGGTGTGTGTACTCTGAGGAAGAAGTTGATTAAAGGCGACAGGTTTTAATGTAGAAATAGTGCTCATATCCCCTAGGAATGAATGAGATTGACTTTCTATATTTAGTTAATTCAACTTGAGTGTTTAAGGACAAAGCAGGGTATTGACACTTTTTCTTCCTTGGAGAATTTTCATTGATCCGAATTGAGGACTTTTCCTGTGTCTTGGTTTTCCTTTTGTAAGATGAGAGTAATGTTTTCCAGTGTCCCTTACAATATCTACAACTGTCATTGCCAATAGGTGGTTGAGAAGTGGGTCACCTAGGAGTTTGATCTACAGAGACCTAAGGTGACTTTGGATCCTGTCTTTTTTGTTGTTGTTCTAAAAGCCTTTCAAAATGGTCTGCTGGAGTTGTGTTTCAGGTAATAAGACT
The DNA here is from genome assembly GCF_021613505.1 of Equus quagga. Lineage (NCBI taxonomy): Eukaryota > Metazoa > Chordata > Mammalia > Perissodactyla > Equidae > Equus > Equus quagga. Next base: position 101,255,829 of record NC_060275.1, read on the forward strand.
ATTTCCTTTGCTAACTTGTGTTTTCAATTTTTGCTCTGAAGGCCTTCAAGGGATTGGATGAGAATGATGGGCACGTACCAAAAAGACACAGAAGCTAGCTTAACAGCATTCACACTGGCAGTCAAATTTGGGACAATAGGAACAGAAAATAACTAATGATAGTTACCAACAATAATCTACTGAACAAATAGGAATCCATGAGCCCAAACTAATATAAACATATTAATGAATAAAGTGAAAGTTTGATATGTACGTAGCGGAGAAGCCTCACAAACACCTCCCTGATCAGGTAATCAACATGCATGTCACCAACTATGGGACATAATCAAATGTGCCACCTGAGAGAATACAAGGAAAACACAGCATCGCTTCTGCTGAATTTATTCATAAGAACATCAGACTAGTCCAAATTGAAGGACGTTCTATAAAATATCTGCCCATTAACCCTCAAAAACGTCAAGGTCCTGAAAGTCAAGGAAAGATTGAGGAGTAATTCCTGATAGACATTAAAATGGACAATCAAAAAATACAACACATGATTCTGAACTGAGTCTTTTTTCTTTAATCATCCATCATTAGCAAAGCTTGAATATATTCTGAAGACAAGGTTGTAGAGATGTATTAATATTAATTTCCTAATTTTGATGTTTGTCTTGTGGTTCTACAGGAGAATGTTATGAAAACTTCACATTCAAGTATTGGGTGGCGATAGGGTATCATGTTGACAACTTACTCTCTAGGAGTTCAGGAAAAAAGTTCTTTGTACATTACTTAAAAATTCTGTAAGTTTGAGTATGTTTCAAAATGAAAATAAAATTAAATGAAACTCTAATCATGGAAAACAATGAGATAGAGAGGAATTGGGGGAGATCCCATAAAACAATGGGCTCTCCACTTCCAAACATCAGTGTTGTGAAGGACATGTCAATCAAATAAAATGCATGATGATGAATGGAGGAAACAAAGCGCGGGGGGGGGGGGGGGGCATAAAGGACAGTATTGCAAACATTAGCATAACTTTAATATGGATAATTTTTAACAATGTTAAATTTTCTGAATTGGATCATTGTTCTGCAGTTTGTAAGAAAATGTCCTTGTTGTTAAGAAATGCATGCACAAGAATTTATGCATAAATTCTTATACGACAGTGCATAATCTCTGCAACTTCCTTGCTAATTTTTCAGAAAAAATAATAAAGTACATTGGTAAAGTATAGGTAAAATTAGAAAAAATACGTGAATTTAGGTAAAGGAATTACAAAAGATTTTGAAATATTTCTGCAACTTTTACGAAGGTCTAATATTTTTCAAATTAAAAATATAATTAAAAAATAATGTCACTAGAAAATAGAAAAGGAATGCAATTTTCTACTCACAACAGCAATCTAAGGACAAATTTAATAAGAAATTTTCAAGGCCCATATGAAGATAGCTAAAAAGACCTTACTGGGAGAAATAATAGCCTGAAAAATGTAGAGAAAGTATTAAACCACAATAATAATCACCAAAAAATATGAAAACAGAAATGAGATTGCCTTTTTGTCCACCAATTTGGAAAGTAAATCACAAAGTAATATTAACAAATAGTGTAAGCATACGGAGAAATGAGCTCTCCAATATACTACTTAAGGGATTTCATAAATTGGTTTAACCATTCTTTTGAGTAATCCTGTAACAAGATTAAATGCACATCATAAAAATCCTTCAGGTTTTTCAAACCCTTTGAAGTGGGGTGATGTCACTCACCTGTTTCCTGGTAGATCTGTTTCCCTGTCCCTCCCCCACTTTCCTGTGGGAGGTTGACCCAAGAGAAACATTGATGGGCAATTGCAGGCAGGCAAAGAGAGTAGCAAGGGTATTTCTATCTCTATATCTGGCTGAAAATGTCTGTGGCTTCAAATCCCCACCATGCTGTCCAGGCTGTGATGCCAGCTCCCACGCAGCAGCCAGCCTCAGTTCTTGGGTGACAGTAACACTATCTCCTCTTTTGTCCTTTAAACCCAAGTAGGGATGGCAGCTCCAAGCTGTTGTTGATTTCTGAGTGCCTCACTGTCCCATGTATCCTTCAAACAGGTTATTGAAAGTGGATTTGTTTAAATGAGAAATTTAGTTTCTCATTTTAAATACCCTCTATTGAACCACCTGGCATGGGTTTTGTTTTATTGACGGGACCTTGATTGACATAAGTATGAATCCTACCTATAGGACTGCATCCTAAAGGCATAATACACTAAACATCTGGGTTCAAGATTGCTCATCACAGTCCTTTGAAACAGTAAAATGAAAGAAGCATTTAAAATCCAGAAGTGGTTGATTGGTTAGACATATAGTTCATTCACATTAGGCAACACAATGTACTTATCAAAAAAATCTGTTTTAAAGTTCTTACATTTTAGAAAGTTGTTCAGTCTATGATGTTTAGTAAAAAAGATCCTAAATTTATCCAAATTTTATAGCATCCTGAAATGGGCAACTAGAATAAATTTCTTTTTTGTTTTTTTTTTTTTTGAGGAAGTTTAGCCCTGAGCTGACTGCTGCCAATGCTCCTCTTTTCGCTGAGGAAGACTAGCCCTGAGCCAACATCCATGCCCATCTTCCTCTACTTTATATGTGGGACACCTACCACAACATGGTTTGCCAATCGGTGCCATGTCCACACCCGGGATCTGAACTGGTGAACCCTGGGTCGCCAAAGTGTAACATACAAACTTAACCGCTGCACCACTGGGCCGGCCCCTAGAATAAACATTTTATCGTTGATTTTCTAATTTCTTGGATTGCGCTTGTCATGAATTATTTTTTTGTATTTCTCATGTTTTTTAAAGAATACTTTTAATTCTATATCTTCAAACAATAACTATTATTTTAAAGAAAACCTTTAAGTTGATGCTAATGAGAGAGTATTCCTGAAATTATTTTGACTTCCTCTGCAAGTGGCTATCTTTGCATTCTCTTAAGGAACTGGATAATATTCTTTAAGATGGATTCAACACTGAAGATATGTCCACATCAAACGTGTTGTCTTTCATTCCTGATACATGAGATTGATTACAGTCTCTTTAATATTCATGGATTCTGTATTACAAATTTGCCTACTCACTAAAATAAATTTGGAACCCCCAGATCAATAATCATGCTTCTTTCTCTGTCATTTGAGGACATGTGCAGAGGGTGAAAAATTTGAGACACTTGACACAACTGTTCCCAGCTGAGGTGACACAAGGTGAGGCTCTGCCTTCTTGTGGCATGTCTCTTTTCATGATCTATTTAGTAACACACTTTTTTTGTTTTTGTACTTTTTGTAGGTAATTTCACTGTTTAAAAAGGCCCCCATGCATAGTGCTAGGGTGCTATCTAGTGTTTCTAAGTGCAAGAAGGCTGTGATATGCCCTACAAAGAAAACATGTGTGTTAGATAAGATTCGTTCAGCCATGAGTTATGGTGCTGTTGGCCTTGAGATCAGTGTTGAGTCAACACTATACACTAAATAAGGTGTCTTTAAATAGAAACACACATAAAATAAGGTTACGTATTGACTGGTTGATGAAAATACCATGACCAGATGCTCACAGGAACCCAGCCCTGTAGTCCCCCTAGGAGTGATGGTTCAGTATTCGCTAATTCAGTGTTTATGGGTAATTTATAGAACATATCTACCACAAATAACAGCAATAGACTGTTTTGTAGCTAGTTTTCTAAATAGTTTCTATATATTTCTAAATAGTTTCATAGCTTGCCCTCTCTTTCAGCAAAATGTCAGTTATTTACAATAGTTTCTGAGGCACACTCTTCAGAGCCCTAATGTTTTACGGGGACGCCTCACTAGGCACCTCTGTGTGGAACAAGGAAGAGAGATCATAGCAGTGCAATCTGCTTCCTCCCCCCACAATTTATCAGGGATTCATCTATTTTATGTGTTGAGGTTCCTGCAGGCTTTTATTTATGTGGTTTCTACTGATGAAATAGAAAAGAAAAAGAAAACTACAGGTCTACAGGCATTTTACAGTCAATGATGATGACGATAATGAAGAGGATACTCAGATTATTAATATTATTGTTATTATTTTAAACACAGAGAACTTAAAACTGGACGATTGTTTAGGCCTAACAATGAAACCCTAGATGTCAAGTAATTATAACTATAGAATAGAAAAGGCAAGAATTTTACTACATTGAACTTGTTAAGTAAAATTGACTAATTTCTTTGGAATTAATATATAATAATTCAATATTTTAAGGAAATAATTAGGTCTTGAGCAAGAAATCCGGCAGTGATAATGAGAAAAATGATTTTAATCCAGAAAGGAGATGCCTGGCAACTGTTTGGACAGCAAAGAGGTGGTCAAGATGAAGGAGAGGTAACGGGCGTTCAGAGATGACCTCAAGCCAGAGCCATTTATGTGAGATCAGACGAGGAGGGGGATTTGTGGGGTAAGGACGTCAATAGGGGACATAGATGAAACAGAAGAAAATACCTGATCTGGGTGGGAAAATATTGGTGGAGCTTTTTTTACTTGTACAATTAGTTGCTCAGATGTAAAAACCCACAGAGATATTCAGAAGGTAATTGGAAACAGAAGAATTGGAGGAAGACAGGTAGGTGATGATGAACATATTTTTGGAAATTTCCACAGTTTAGAGATACTAATTATATTCAGCAGTGTTGCTTGAGTTTTATAATTGAGGTAAAAATTCTTTAACAGAATAGGTTTTACTCTGAAAATGTAAAAGAAGTGTAACCGATGACTAGCTGTCCATAAAGGTAGCATGCCCTATTTGAGCTCCCCCCGAATGAGAAAAACAAATGATACAATCTCAGTGTGAGGGTCTTTATGCCTGATTCCTGATGGCTCTACTAAATGTTGTGCAGGGTAATCACACATCAGTTCCTTTCCTTTCAGTAAGAGAAAACACTCTGATGATGCCACAAAGAAAAGCCAAATATTGGGAAAACCTTAAGTCAAAATTTCATTCCAACATAAATTTCCATAGGACTTTCTTTTCTCTCTCTTTCTCATTTTATACATGCCAGGATTAGCAAACTAACACCTAAGCAAACGATAGCAAAATTATTACTTCTATTAAACTTTGGTCAATATATATGCACACATATCAGATTAAATTCTCGTTGCAAGGTAAAAGAAATAAATATTATAGACTCTGAGCCCAAAAATTTGTATGTCTAATGGGAAGGCAGACAATAGGCCAAATATCACAGTACAGTGTCAAACACTATGGAAACCTTTTCCTTAGAGTATGCAATAAGAGAAGGCTCATCTAACTGCCAACATGAAGGATTTGAGGGTCGTGGACAATCAATACCACACATATGAAAGCCATTTGTAATTATTTGGAAATTAATTAAACTTGACACACATGATCATTGTGTGCCCTGAGCCCATAAAATTAAAATTTTATGTCTCTCTCTTTAAAATTATATGTTTATTATGTGTGTATATATATAATTTTTATATGTAAATTATTACAAGTATGTTATATATAATTATAATAATTTAAGTACACACACAACACATACACTCACATGCTTTAGTCAAAGCTTTGATCTGCAGGTCTCTCTGGGTAAAGAATTCAAGTGGCTTGACCAATGCGTTATAGTCGATGGGAATTGCCACTGACGTATCTTTCTCCGATGGAAAGAATCTTTCTCCAGTGGAAAGCTGCGTGGGCAGGAACGTAATTTCCTGACTCCTAACAAAAATGACCAGGAAGCACTGAGATGGAGGATAATAGTTGGATTCGACTTGAATAGTGAGGTTGGAGCAGATCCACAGGACGTGGCTATTGAGGTACACGTGATGTCACGTGTAAGAACATGTTGGAAAGGATTTGAATTCTAATTATTAGTCACATACTTTATCGCAGATTAAATTCTGTGAAGACCTGCCCCATCATTCTGCTAATTCTCCTGAGAAGGAGAGGCCTGGACTCCAAATGGAATCTCTAGTTATTCAGGGTTCCATACACTGGCCATGTGAGAATTGCCACAGATAAATGCTCCTGGAATTCTTGTGATAAAGAGGGAGTTTCTCTGCTGAGCTAATGATGGCTTCATAGAGAAACAGGTTTGAATTAGAATGCATAAACTGATAGATGCCTGAAAGCAGCATTACAGAGAAAACACAAGAAAGGTGACTTGTGCCTGATATTGCCATTTAAAATAGCCTATTTTCTTATGTCAGAATCCAATTTCCAAATTTATTATTTTCAGCTTTAGCAACCATGTAAACCAGATAAAGAAACACTAGGGAGTAAAGTCTTGCCGATCTTGTGCCCTAAAAAAACTATCTTTGAGAAACTGCTTTCGAGAAACTTTGGCATTTCAAGTTGAGGTCTTATTTGGCAGTACTGCTGTCTTCTCTGCATTGTTCCAGCAAAGTGTGGAGTTTAAGGAAATGGAATTTTTATACCGTTTTTATCCCCTTGGCTACTGATGCACTGATATTTTGGCACTGCCAGTAAGATCGCAGAGCTCTTCTGCAATGCGCTTTATTTTTAGAAAACTCCAGTAGCTTTATCTGCTTCTGTCATCTTCAACACAGGTGACAGACACACATGCACACACAAAGGGAGAAAGTAGAGAAAATCCCTCTTTTTCAGATATACTTTTAAGAAGTTACAAGTTTTCTCTGTTATGCTAGGTGAACTGAGGTTGAATATTTCGTCCAAAATTTCAGAAAGGCACATACTCTGACAATAACCTTCAATTCTAATAAATTTAGAATGCATCATTACAACTTCGCAATTTTGTTTAAATAGGAATCTCTCAAAGAAACTTACTAGAATTAACAGTAATTAATACTTATACAATTTCAGTTCTCAGGATCATATTCAATCACTTTTATTTCATATTGCCTCTTATTGACACAATTTTATAGATGTGGTGACTGAATCTATTCAGAGTAAAAGAATATCAGTGAACTGTGTGTGAAATTTAAACTGACTCTCTTTAATTCCAAACTATTTTATTAGCCAAAAAAACCCCATGTGATTAGAACAAAGACTCTCTCAACAAAACTGGAAACTAGTTGAGAACTATGCTTCAAAGCACCCTCCAGTTTCTTCAAAGAAGGGGAAGTGGAAAGGAAGGAGAAGGAAGATTTAGCAATTCGGTAAGCGGAAGTGGGAACCCTTCTTGCCACAGCTTCCAGGGTAACAAGGACTCTGATTCCAGACACATGGAAAGGGCTCTAGCATGATTTTTTAGATCAATAAAAAATGAATTAATGAATGTTATGCACAAGGAGACTTTAAAAAGAACAAGTCTCTACTCCATCAAAACTGTGGGCTCATCCCTTTGAGCAATAATCCCTGAGTATTGAGGAGACTCTTTCTTTCTTTCTTTCTTTTTTTTTCTTAAAGATTGGGACCTGAGCTAACAACTGTTGCCAATCTTTTTTTTTTTTTTTTTTCTGCTTTATCTCCCCAAATTCCCCCTGGTGCATAGTTGTATATCTTAGTTGCAGGTCCTTCTGGTTGTGGCACGTGGGACGCTGCCTCAACGTGGCCTGATGAGCGGTGCCATGTCCATGCCCAGGATCCGAACCAGAGAAACCCTGGACTGCCGCAGCGGAGCATGTGAACTTAACCACTTGGCCCTGGGGCTGGCCCCAAAGGCAAGTCTTTCTTTAATGAAACAGTTGTCAGTCTCTATCCAATGAATACTTTGAAGCTAATGTCTGCACAAACTACAGCACTATTTGTCAATTATTCATATATTTTCATTTTTGAAAACTCCTAAAACAGCAAACAAATAAACCACAGGAGTTCTTGTCATTTTTGTGGAGTTTCCATTGGTCTTTAACTATTAGGCAGAATTGCTTTCATGTAGTTAGCCAAACCTCAACTATTAAATGCATTTTACTAAATGGATATTTAAATATTATACTAAAGCTTAGGAGATTATCTCTACAGATGAGATCAAAGTATCAAATTAAGCCAGTATGCTGTATTTAATACTACTTTAAAAAATAATATACCTGTAAAGCAATTTTTTCTTTTTTTCTTTCTTTTTTTTTTTTTCTTGCTGAGGAAGATTCACTCTGAGCTAACATCTGTGCCAACCCTCCTCTATTTCGTATGTGAGTTGCCGCCACAGCATGGCCACCGACAAGTGGTGTAGGTCTGTGCCCAGGAACTGAACTCATGCTGCCAAAGTGTAGCACGCCTAACTTAACCACTAGGCCATGGAGCTGGCCCCAGCAATTTTGTTTTTATATGCCCTGGACCCATGAAACTTGGCCATAGAATATAGTATGATATATATATTTCTTGATTCTGATTGTAGGGTTTTATTATCCCTAAAGAGACATCTCATGTGAAATATTTCTTGGAGTATACCTAACAGAAGAATGACCCAACACAAAGCATTAGCTGTTTCAGTCAGGAATTTGATTTCAGATGATTAAGCAAAAAAGTTCTTTAAAAGAGCGGCTGTCCTGGTGGTGTAGTGATGAAGTTCTCATGCTCCACTTCTGTGGCCTGGTGTTCACAGGTTTGAATCCCAGGTGTGGACATAGCAACACTCATCAAGCCACGGTGTGGCAGCATCCCACATGAAACAGAGGAAGACTGGCCCTGATGTTAGCTCAAAAATAGGAAGATTGGCAATAGATGTTGGCTCAGGGCCAATCTTCCTCACACACACAAAATATAGTTCAAAAGAATATTGGGGAGTTCGAAATACCTCTGGGATGACTGCCAGAATATGTTCAAATGAATATATTCAGAAACAACACCCAGAACCACAGGCAGATCTACTTGAAGAAGGCATCACCACTGCTGCTGTAGCCGCCACAGGGTCCCAGTACCCACAGCTTCCAGGATTTTGACCTGCTTTGCGATCTGTGATGCTATCAGCATCCACACCACTGCTGCTATGTCAGGAGCCCAATGATGCAACCCATGATTTCCTCACGATCCACAAACTTCTACAGTTACCTTTGTTGACAAAATCGATTTACATGGAGGCACCTTCCCCAAGATGCTCAAGTTTGAACTGAATCTTTATGTGGGTGAATCTGATTGGTGAAGCCTAGACCATGTACCTTTGACCAGAATGCAAAGAAGGCAGTGGAAGAACAGTTTGGAGATCTACTTTGAGAAGAAAGTGCTCATATGCTTGAATGATTCCAAAACATAATAAGGATATTCCAAATTTATTGGAAAAATAGAAACTATAACAGAAATCTGACACAGTTGCCAAGACCAATAAGTTTTAAACTTTTCTGTTACAATATACATAAATCTCATATGTCGTCCATATAATCATCTATAATAACTAAATAATCAATACTATTACTACTACTAACTTGAGTTTCTATAATCCTTTACAATTAATATAATTTGTATTCATTAACTTCACATTTTATTTTCCCAACATTCCTGGGAGGTAGAACATGGATGCAAGGCTGGAGCTCAGATCTCGTTTCCTGTGCACAGCAGTTCTCAAGAGTTGAACCGTGTACCTTTGACACACACAAGATGCTTTCAGGAGATCTTGTGTAAAATTATTTCTTGAGGTAAAACTATTTCCACAATGATACTACGCTGTTACTTTTTTCACTCTGCTCCTGCTTTGTCTCTTAGTGCAAAAGCAATTGTGGGTAAAACTGCTGGTGCCTTTGCACAAATCAAGATAGGGAAAACCAAACAGTACTACCAGTCTGTACTAGTCAGCTCCACACAATCAGAGCGAAAGAAAAAAAAAATTGTTATTGTTGAAGCAGTAAAAAAAATGATTCATTTTATTAAACAGTGACCTTTGAATATATGTCTTTTTAATATTCTGTGGGATAAAATGAAAACTTCTCATGAAGAACTTCTGCTGCCTATTGAAATGTGGTGGAGGAGAGTCGTCTTGAAGAAAAGCACTTGTGTGATTGAGTTGTAAGCTGAACCAGCTGATTTTTCTCCCCTTTCAACAGCATTTTTATTTCAAAGAATGGCTTATAGTTTACTATTGCCATTCACACATGAGTATTTGGCAGACATTTTCTAGAAAATGAGCAAAATAGGCATGCCACTTCAAGGAAAATAACTGAAAGCATTTATTACCAGTGAGAAAATTTGAGAGGTTTTCGTGAAAATTGAAATTTTGGAAAACATGTGTCTATTACTATAAGCTTGACAAACTTCCAGTAATTGGAGTCTGTTCTGACAAGGTCAGTGATTATATATATGGATGTATTTTAAAAATATTTTATTATTAGGGGCTGGCCCAATGGTGTAGTGATTAAGTTCGCATGCTCTGCGTTGGCAGCCCAGGGTTCGCCAGTTCAGATCCTGGGAACGGACCTAGCACTACTCATCCAGCCACGCTGTGGCAGCATCCCACATAAAGGAACTAGAAGGACTTATAAGCAGGATATATAACTCTGTACTGGGGCTTTGGGGAGAAAGGAAAAAGAACAGAAAAGGAATGGTAACAGATGTTAGCTCAGGGGCAAGCTTGCTCACCAAAAAGAAATTTATAATTAAATATGCCAATGTTTGGAGGGTTTGCATTAATCAGTGAGCCAATATTTTCCAGTTGAAAAATGTACAGCATTACAAAAACATGGGTAGGTAAAGATCCATTTAAAGGCAAGATCGATTAATGAATTTTAATGCACCAAAGGAAGAAAAGTTTACTGCTGTGGTTTCAGATTACTGATTGTAATTAACCTTTAAGAAACTACTTCTTGTGGACTTTTGGTGTAGTATCAAGGAAAAATATCTACCACATCACCTAAAGGTATTATTGAGTTGAGAACTACTTGCTATAGGAACACCATGAGTTTGACTCAGGTATTCTATCAACCTCCACTTGTTCCAGAAAAAAGTTGGCCACAGAGAACTCTTCACTCGGAAGATTGAGCAATTTTTTCCTATTTTGAAATCTCTCCAAATTGCTCATCTGTCCATTTACGGCCAACCAAGGACAGAAAAATCTATCTGATGACCAGTTAGAAAGTCTTCACCACTCGCAAAAGTCCCACCTTAATAGAACACTTGCCAATCAGAGACTGTCTCAGTTTCCGACACTTCCTCCATAAAGCTGACTCTTCTTTCAAACACCTTTGAACCCTACTGAAAAGAACACGGCCACAGATGGCTTTCCTTAGGGCTGCTAGCTCGTGAAGAAACAGCCTTTACTAATTTTATCTTGAACTTGATTTTACCTTTGACTTTATTAAAATACCCCTCCTTTTTTCAACTACAGTTTTATGTGAAGATGAATTTTCTTCCTATCCTTCAACCAACACAACATATTATAACAGATTGAATGCAGATGAATATATGAGTATCAGGTTATCCTTTAATAAACCAAATATGTAAGACATTTGCAAAAATGTGGAAAAAATACTACTCTTCTCACCAATTATTTTTGGTTTGGAAAATAAATTTTTAGAAAGGTATGTTATTTAGGTTAGCGTGCAATAGGTTAATCTTGCTGTTTTTAAATAAATCAATTTTAAAGTCTTTGTTTTAATGTCTAAGATGGGAAATATTAAAAGATGCAAGCCATAAAATTCATTTCTTTGCGGTCCTCAATAAATTTTAAGAGTGCAGATTGTCCTGAAACTAAAATTTTGAGAACTTCTCTCCAAGCCTTTCATTAAGAGTTTTGCCTCCTATAAATGTATAGACTTTCTTATAAAAAGTAGTTATAATAAAAATCTCTGCATGTTTTTAAAATCTTTGAAGTCAGCCTCTTGTCTGTCATAATTGTCAAATGCAGTGCCTAACGTTCACAGTGTGGTCAAATAGGAGCAACACAGGATAGCTGCATATGTCAAAAAGTAAAATTGGTGACACTTGAAATGGGCAATGGGATAAATTCAATAAAATAGTGTATTATATTCATCAATATTTTGTATATAGTTAAATCATGGTGGTAGTGATTGTAATTTCAGAACATCCAAAGAGGAAAAGAATGAAAACAAAAAGCAGTGCTTTAAAAAACAATGCGGTACCATGCCTTTTCCTTCACATTTCAGCAATTACTGAAACTTCTGTTCACATTTTGTTTTATTCTACAATTATATCTTCGACATTTGCCATGGAAATGTATTTCTTATTTACTTCACAAGAGCACTTTTATAATGGAACAATTAACAGCCCACAAATTGTTAATTCCTTGTTAGTATGAAACCATCTGGTGTCAAATTCTATACACCAGGGTGGGATTTGAAACAGACGTGCTCCCCACAACGTGTTCAGTGTTAATCACCAGTGAAAACAGAGGAAAATAATCTTCTGTTTTTAGAATTGAAGTTATTGTCTTAGACAGTTTTATTTTTTTTGGTACAACGTTTATTTCAATTGAATCTGTATTGCAATTTTATTAAGTTGTTTGTTTCTGGGCAATAATAACATCCACTTCAGAAGCTTTACAAGGTATGGTACATGACATGCTTCATATTTATCTATAAGCACGTGCAACATGATCTTATTTGCAGAACATTCATGTTTTACACAATCTTTTGGAGTTGTTTTAAATTTAGAAAATATCTAAAATACATTAACTTACATGCTCAGTGTGACTAAATGGAAAATGATAGGAAACATGAAAATCAAAATGTAACTGTTTATTATGTGAGCATATCCATATAAGAGAGCATCTGAACCTTGGTCAGCCTTTAGATACACCATGAAGAAGACATGTGACATTTGCATCACTCCATCACTCTTCACATTTTATTGTCCTACCTAAAGTTTTGTTCATCCTGGTTATTATGTTGATCCAGTTACATATTCTTTAATGAATTCTGAATATCCATTGGTTCAGAGGTTTCCACCTTTCCCTAGGGAAATAGTGAAGTTTTCAGATAATTTGGGAATCATGACTGTCAGGACAGAAGGAGCTGCTTTTTCTATCACAGGCATAGTCAATTTGACAAGCTTACTTGAATTTCTGGAAAAGATGGTGGTTTTAAAAATCATTCTTAAAAATCTCTTTACCCACAACTCACTTAAAAACAAGAATCAAAAATAAGAAAACATTATTTACAAGGAAACCCAGAAAAGTTTTATATTGTAAACATTCAACAGTATCTACTATTTGCAATACGATATAAGAAAAATGAAATAAAAAGGATTTTCAGATCAGCCTATAATTTTTCTGTTGCAAATCAAGGTGCAATGTCATAGGATGTGGCCCAGAATTTGAAGTACACTGCTAAGTGTATTTTGGGGTTTGGTGAAATCAAGGTTGGAGGCAGGGTCAAGCTGCAGGAGTGTGGGCAGGATCCTCTGCTATTATCAGCAGTAAGGAAAGAGCCAGAAAAAAACGCCATCCTGCCAAAATGCCAAACTAGATATTTCATGTCTATCCTCCTACCTTGGAGGAATGAGGCCTGCACATGAGCTATCTCTGCAGCTGCATAACAAATCTTATGGAAGAGAAGAGCAGGTGCCGGTGCACATTGCCAAATGTTTATAACAATTTCACCGCATGGATGTGTCTCTTCCAAGATCAGCCCCCTAACTGTGGCAGCCCCAAGAATAGCCCTATATCTGAAATATCTGTGTCACCTGATCCTGACTAGTTAGATGTCCTCTCTTTCCCTTAAATAGAGACTGGCCCTGCCATTTTCCTCTTCCCAACAAGTATGGATATCAAATTTCTTATCCCCAAACCCTGTGAAGAGTGTATCTGAGGACAGAGCAGGAGCTAGAAATGGCAGAGATCTGGAACCCCTAAAGGATAATGTTTTACTTGTTTTAGTTATCTTTGTGTTTGAGCAAAAGTACTGCATATGCTTCATCACTTGGAAGTTTTTTTTTTTTAATATTTTATTTTTTCCTTTTACTCCCTAAAGCCCCCTGGTACATAGTTGTATATTCTTTGTTGTGGGTCCTTCTAGTTGTGGCATGTGGGACGCTGCCTCAGCGTGGTTTGATGAGCAGTGCCATGTCCGCGCCGACTTAACGACTCGGCCACGGGGCCAGCCCCATCACTTGGAAGTTTTATCAGGTGTATTAGTTTTCTGTAGCCACTGTAAAAAATCAACACACATTTATTGGCTTCTAATGACACCAATGTATTATCCTACAGTTTCTAGGTCACAAGCTGGTCACAGATCTCAGTGGGGTCAAATCAAGGTGTTGGCATGGTTCTTTTCCTTCCTGGAGAAAAAGGGAAGAATCAATTTCCTTGCCGTTTCTAGAGCCTACAGGCCTCCCACATTTCTTGACTCCAAGCCATTTTCCTCTACCTTCAAAGCCAGCAGTGTTGCATCTTGGACCATTTTTCCATAGTCACATCTCCTTCTTACTACATCTAGGAAAGTTTCTTCTATTTAAAGACCCACGTGATTAGACTCGGCCTACTTGGATAATCCAGGATGGTCTCAAAGTCCTTAACTTATTCAAATCTGTAAAGACTTTTCACCATGTAGCATATTCACGGGATCTGGGGATCAGGACTTGGATATCTTTGGGCAGGCCATTGTTCTACTCAGCATACCTGAGGAAAATTCTCTTGTTTTTGTCCTAAAAACTTTATTTTACTTTACTTCCACAAAGTATCTCTGGATTTTCAGATTTACTTATAATGCTGTTAGCAAAATTAAACAATTAAATTGTGATTGGTTTATTTTAAATATCTCCTTTTACAGTTCAGCCAAGCTCTCAAGTTTTATTTTCTTTGTAAGGGCTAATGCAAATGGCTATGAAACTTAAGACAATTAAGTTTGATGTGTACATTTTTAATTCTCTCAACTATAATGATTCAATTGCCTGTGAAGTCTATATATTAAAGGATACATTTCAAAGACACTCATGTACCAAAGATGTGAATCCAAATGTCTACTAATAAAAATTCAGATAAGAAAGTCACCTCCAAAGAGGTTCCCTTTCTGAAACTCCACTAGCTTCTCAATTTCTATTTTATTACTCTTCAGTTCACGATTCTCTATCAAAAATTGCCTTCCCCATCCACGTTCCAAAATATGTGCACTCTAGTTACATATAAAATTCAGCAACACTTTTATACTCCATACTTGTAATGGTTATGCCTTTCCCTCCTTAGGAAATTCAAATAAAAATAAACAAATGTAACTGATAGCTCTTAACTTTTTGAGAAAGGAAAATTTCATTTCCAGTTTCTTAGAACAACTTTCTTTTTGAAAAATGTTTGAATTTTCTCTTTAATTTAATACCATATAACAAAGAGGATCCTGACTATGGAAATGACTTCAAATAAAAGAGGGACCGATGCATGATTGGATCTCCGTATTCGATCATTTCTAAACCAGTTAATGCCATAAAAGGGTAAGAATAACTCCCCAACTTTGAAATACGTCTAGTTAGAGAAAATAACCTTCTATTCTGTTCTCATTTAGTGTTGTTGGTTTACATTATTTTTCACCTGTGGTAGGGAGAAAAAAAGTTTATCTGTGAAACAGAATGATGAAAACATTTTCATAATGTCTGTAAGTTGTGTGATATTTTATTGAAAATAGAATAAATGGGTACCTCAACAAGCCGCGACTGACCAAGGACGTGGGCTTTGTGAGAAAATAAATTCCATAAAAAAAGTGCTAATGAAGGTTAAGTCATATACAGAGGGCTCTCACAATTGGACAGAGTGTACCTTGATTTAATTGAAACTACAGTATGTAAATTTCCTGAAATTTAGATAAACACAGAGAAGATCATTCTAGAATGTAGTTTCTCAATATGTTAGTTTTCTTTTTACCTCAATTTCCCCTCCTCCCCCAAATCCAAGACATTCCAAGTACTGAATACAATATATGATATATCAACCCTAAGACCACCCTCTTGCAATTTCTATGACAGACATCAAAAATCACCCAGATAAACAAGGAGAAGAATAAGTGCAATTCCAATCACAATATTGTTGATAAAAGATTAGGCACAGATAGAACTGTATCTCTTCAAAGACAAGTAAACTGAAGGAAAAACATGGCAACAAAATGAATCTTACATAGTTTCTTTTCAAGTGCAGCAAAGAAAAATGGGAAAAGAGAAATGTCAAGACAGCATAGACAGGAATAACATTTCATGGGCTGAAAGTAAAACCCAAGACTATGCCAAAAAAAAAAAAGAAGAGAATGATTTTGAATGGATTGGAGAAGGAAGAGAGGGTAGGAGGAACATGGAATATGTTTTATGTTTTCAAGTTTCATTTAGGAATGCCAATTGTTAACATTTCTTTCTGGACATGGAAAGTTAAAGAATAATCATAATTGTTATATATATATGTCGGCCCTTTTATTAGCAAACAGACTTTATAGCTCTTAAGTTGAAAAGGCTAAAATAAGATTTAGTCACACAGGAAATACCTAGAAAATATTCAGGAACATAAAAAATAAAATATCGAACACATTTTACATTGTATATGATAAACTTACCTATTAAGAGAAAAAAAGTACTTTAGGAGAGCAAAAATAAGTTTGACTACATAGTTTACATCAAAAACTAAAGAACCCTACAAGTTAAAATTAAGAAAATCAACATAATTTAGATTAACGAAAAACTTAAAAATCAGAGATCACTATATTTATATCAGGTAAATTTTTGTTTGTTTTGTTTTGGTGAGGAAGATTGGCCTTGAAATAAAATCTATTGCCAATCTTCCTCTTTTTGCTTGAGGAAGATTGTCACCGATCTAGCGTCTGTGCCAGTCTTTATTTTGTACGTGGAATGCTTGCCACAGCAGTGCTTCATGAGCCGTATATAGGTCTGCGCCTGGGATCTGAACCCATGAACCCCGGGCCACCCAAGCAGAGCACGTGAACTTAACCACTACACCGCCAGGCTAGCCCCTATGTCAGATAAATTTTAATTGAAATTAAAATTAAAAAGTACATGTGAGCTTTCTCTAAAATCATTATAGGAGCAAACTACAATGAAGTTGTGAGTATTGATAGAACAATACAGAGATATATAGATATGTGTAAAAATGCGTGAAACTCATAGAGCTACTGATAGAAATATAATATGATGTCAGACATCCATAAACCAACTCAGCCCTTTATATATCAAAGTCATTAAGAATAAACAAGTATACAGAAAATCTGATAAAATATAATCGCTGTAATTATTATGAGCATATTAACTTCATTTACCCTATAAATATAAAGTAAATCTTCTTTTTGCCTGCTATGATATATTTTCAAAAACCGCCTCCAATAAATTTCTGTTCACAGTACTATAAATGTAATTATTGAGATCTTTGCCCTCTTTTCTTTCAAATTTTTATTTATTTCAATTTTACTATATTTTTCCTTTGAATTTCATTTTCTCTTACTTCATAATTTGTCTGCATCGTTACAGTTAGGAAATGAAGTTACAACTGACAACCTTGGAGACAGCTGAGTCCACAGTATAAGAGATGCCAAGAGACTTTCTCCCTCATCTGTGCCAGTAGCACCCAATAGATGTCTAATTATAATAGTACCCAGTAGATGTACCTTCATTTTTAAATTATGATGTTACCTTGTACATAGTGGTCCTCAAAAAGCATTTGTTGAATGAACAAATATGTGTGTGGGGGGGTGTGTGCATGTGTGCTTGTCTTCCTGTCAGACACCATGTATTTCCCTTCTGAAGTTTTGTTTTCTAAGTGGCACAGTCTCCAGATTTATAACTACTGACTGTCGTGGGGAGGGAAGTGTCTGGGATCTGCGTGCTATCTTGCTGGAAGCAATGCTAGCTGTGTAGTCATTTCATGTGAGACTTCTGCGAGGCACTACCTGTGGTTTATTGAGGAACAACTTAGTTTTCAAACATCCACAGACATTCATCTGAGGAGGCTGATTACAGACTGTTTATTCAGGCTCCCGGCAACAAGTGTCAAGCAGCCATCCGCTAATGTGTTCATTTCTGTTTTGGTGAACATCCATTATCTGCAGGACTGCAAAGATCTGATGGGTTGTCTCCTCAGTTTCCTTTCACGTCTATGAAGAAGAAGGGGATGCTGGCTAGAGTTAGGAGTAACCCTAATATTAAAAGAAAAAAATGATGCCATATGACTCTACTGAAAGGCTATGGCAATCTGAAAGGATTCTTATCAGGGTCCACTCGAAATTCTTGAACGTAAGAAAACTAGAGAAGCCATTTTAAACTTCCGCTGTGAGACTTGCTCCTCTGAAGAGCACCTTGTCACAAAATGTTGCTTCAGTTTGGATTATCGGACTTCCTGGCCATCTTTCAAATGACTGGGGAAAAGTAACCAAGTTCAGAGTCTCTAGGCTCACATCATTTTTATTGTTATTTCATGGGATTCTTCCCCAGCTAAATTCCCATTTGCTTATTTTGAGTCGCCAACTGAAAAGTGACTTTTTCCATTTAAAAGAAACTAATAAAAACTAGTTGCTCGATGACCAATCCCACAGGCCATCCACACCAACAAAGTGGTCGTTTTTATAAGCTCACTTCTCAGACTGCTCCTTTTCATGTCCTGAAGAACCTTCCCACGGTCCACCAGAGCCCTCTAACCCTGCTGGTGCACACCAATCTCTAGTTCCTGAGTAGTTGAGTTGGTCCACAAAGAAGGAAGCTTTGATAATCTCCAAAATCTAACTAAGATACCTGGTTTTGCGTAAGCTTTGTTTGCACATTATCGACTAGAATAATCAGATGACAGTGAGAGCTTAAAGTAAGAATTAAGGCTTGTTGCAACTCATTTCCATAACTTGGTCAGCAGCTTCACTGTCCTTCAAAATTGCTCAGATTCCTCGTGTGGAATATGTATGAAGGAGATCAAAAAGTTAAATACCTAATGAGACAGATGTTCTTACAGGACAGGAGTCAGCAAACTGTTTTTGCAAAGGGTCAGACAGCCATTATTTTAGGCTTTGTGGCTCTTCCAGGCTCTTTGGCAACTGCTCAAGTGTGCTGTCGGAGAGCAGAAGCAGCCAGAGACAGTATGTAAATGATCGGAAATGGCCGTGTTCCAAGAAAACTTTAACTATGAACACTGAAGTCTGAATTTCAAATAATTTTCTTGTATTACAGAACATTCTTCTGAATTTTTTTCCAAGCGTTCGAAAATGTAAATGGCCAGCAGGCGAGATTCGGCCAACAGGCTATAGTTTCCCAGCCTTTGCTATAGTATATAAACTTCAAAATATATTTTAGAAAGTATTCATAGTCAAGTGTTCAATGTTTTTTTCTCCTCTGGCCATAAGCAAAAAACACTGATAGAAATACATGGGAACTGGCCGCTCTGATATGTCAACCCCAGGCTAAAACTCCACAAAGCTCCTTGGCTCAGACTTTAAAAATCTGTTCCAGTTCTAATTCAGGTCCATGACAACTTGGAAGTGATTTGCCTTCGTTCTTTATCCCTCCTGTCAAGGCAATGGCTCCCTGCATGGTTTCTTAGCCACATTTGGAGAATCTGCTAGTGTTCACTTATTCCATATCCCATCGAGGAGATAATTAACCAAGACCCAGAATAGAAAGCAAGTTTGACAGTGCCCTGCTTGGAACCATTGAGGAACGGGCAGTCTGCTTTCCTTTAAGCCAATTATGAAGGAGAAAGTGTATGCTTTTAAATAATTTCATGTTTTTAACTAAGACATGCACCAAGTGTAAAAATTAAAAAAAAAAAAAACCTAATAAGATGTTAGTGAAATCTCCTCCTACACTCAAGTCTTGATTATTACATTATTTTATTATTTCTTTCCACTGGTATTTACCTCCACTTTTTAGTGGTAATACTTATCTTGCTATTTTATTTAATGTTGGTGAGCATAATCTTTTGACTTGCTATTACGATTTAATCAGCCCACCTACACTACCAGGTCTCGCTCTTTCCCTTCCCCTGCTTCCACTCAAGACAGTTACATCACAATTTTTGGATAAATCAATATGTAGCGCTTACAATATTATGACCATACAAATATCATTTACTTTGAGTGAAGTAATTCACTATGTTTACATTTACTTAGTTCTACGAGTTTTTCATTTTCCTTAGAATCAATTCCCTCTTATTTATATGTTTATTTCTCTATGTACCTATTGCTAATTCTTCACACTGTCTGATAGCCTCAAACAGCCCGTCAACACAGTGCTTTAAACTAAAAACTCTCCCCATTAGTCTGTTCACTATATGCACGTTTTGCCCCTCCTGGGGAGCCTTTTGTTTTCTTGCTCAACTCTGGACCAACTATGCATGCAAGGATGCCCCAGATCTCCTGCTATTGCCTTTAACCTCATTCTGAGGAGTCTCCTTACCATTTTCTTTTGTCAAATGCTCCATTTTCAGAATCCAACATTTCCCTCTTCCTCGGTTTAAGCAATGGTTTTTGTGGATTTCACCATCCTAAGAAAGAGGTCACAGGAGTGAAAGTTTTTAGAAACTCGCTTATCTAAAAATGGCTTTATACTACTCTCAAAATTGATGAATTATTTTGTCTAGGTATATAACTCAAGATTGAAATTAATTGTCTCTTAAAATTTTTGAGACATTTATCCATTTTCTTATAGGTCCCGATGTTGCTGCTAGGATCACTCTCCCTTTTGTTCTCACTATTAAAGCTTTGGTTTCTGTCTCTGTCTCTCTCTTTCTGTGTGTGTGTGTGTGTGTGTGTGTGTGTGTGAGTCTCTCCCTTTATCCTTGTCTCTCCTTTTTAATTTAACAATTATGCACCATAATGAGGGTATTTTGGGCATCCATTATACTGAGCACTTATAGAAATTCATGAAAGTTAATTGCTGTGTTATTTCTGTGATATCTTTTCCTTTAGTTTTTCTTTTCTTTTCTTTATGGAATTTCAATAAAGCATGTTTGAATTTCTGTATTGATTCTCTAATTTCCTTATATTTTCTCTCCTATTATTCTCTTTTTCTCTTGTCTTTTGCTTGGAAGGAAATTTCTTTATCTTTATCCTTCTACCTTCCTACCTTATACTGAAGTTTGATTTTTAAAATTTGTCTTACTTTTTAATTCCTAAGAGTTTCTTTAATTAATTTTCTTTTCATAGCATCTTATATTTGATTCCCATCTTAGAATATTACTTTTTAAAACAAATTTCCCCCAAATCAAATACGTTCTTCACACTTTGCCTATTTCCTCTGAGTTCCTTTGCTTCTGTTCATTTTATTTGCTGTCTTTCATGGTGGCTTCTGTTCCTAGAGGTCTAACGATCCTGGGACTCTCATACACATTCAGCAGTGAAATAAGATAAAGCTGATAGAGAGGTCTACTTCACTGAAGGAAAATTATGTTTAAATGGAAGTTTCTTTCTTAAAAGTGCTAATAACCAAAACCTGATAGTGCTGAATTTTAGAACATGGAAGAAATTAGCAAATTTTAGTTAAATGTGAAATCTTAGCGCATGGGTCATAGACTAATTATAATTATATCTACTTGCTTGTTGCCATCTTTAAATGAGTATTTTAGATTTTATTTAGTGAGATCATTTTTCCTTCACAATATCCCTGGTTTAATTGCCTGAAATCCCCCATATATCATAATTTTACTATTTTTTGAATATTGCATAGATGAAAAGTGGTGGATTTTTATATTTCCATTAGTAATATTATACTTTCAAAGGATCCTTTGAAGTTGAGTTGATCTCCAATAGTTTAGGGGAACATTTTCATTACAACATGCTATTAAAGTCTGTTTTTATAAATATTCACTATTTTTATACTCTTGCTGTTTAAGCAAATGTGACACTTCTCTATATGTCTATTGGCTTTCATAAAACTGTTAGCCAAATAAACAAATAATAATAATATGCAAAGTTTATTATGTTCTTGGCACACTTCTGGGATCTTTGTATGTATTATGTGTTTAATTTTCATTTAATCTAAGAGTCATATGCTATTGTTACTATTCCCTGAATTTTACAGATAGAGGAACTGAGGAAAAAGAGAAGTAACTCGCACAGCTCCTTACAGCAAGTAAGCAGAACTTGGGTTTGAACTCAAGCTATTGAAATGACTACATTTTTCACAACTACGGTCTGCGGCACTTGGAAGAAGAAATAACAGCCATGGCCTATTTTGGTTTCTTTAGAGGGTAAAATATCATAAATAAAAATCTGAAGTTAAATCTAACTGATATTCTATATATTACCATATAAATGACAGCTAATGCACATGTAGTACTTTATGATTTACACATTTGCCATCTATTCCTGAAAAACAACCCTTATCCTTCAATCTGCCTGGAAGATGCTTGCAGACTAGAATACTCTCAAATCAACTTTTACAGGAAAACATGAATGTCTTAGTGAACTTTTAGGTTTATTCTAGGTGAGTGCAAGTATATAGACATATGACAGTAAAAATAGCTTTCATAATTAATCCAATTGCTGTTTTCATCCAGAACTGAGCAAGAGTTATCTCTCAAGTATCACAAGAGGGAGACAAGAAAAAGCTCCAACACAAGAAACTAAGGTATATGCCGGGATGCCCTCCAGAAAATATGAGTTGGATCCTTTCCATGTATACACAGTCCATGGCAGGAATGTATTAAGAAGTACTGTGTTCTGAGACTGGCCCTGGAGTAGATATCCTGGACTTCTAACAGCTTTACTCAGAAAACGAATACCATGGACACTACAAGGCATTTAATAAAGATCTGCGTTGTGCTCACCAACAGCACACAGTACCTGCAGAGTTGTGAGTCCCTCTGACCATTGCCTTTAGGCCTCTGAAAGAGACCAAGCTGACATTTGAGGAAGATGAGATTTTAAATAGAAAGTGGAAGAATAAAATCCAGAAAAAATTAAGATGAAAGGAAAAGGATAACCCAGATCGTCGGTTTTCTGGAGGACTAGGACCAGCAGGAAAAATTTTGATATTGAAATCTAGCCGGTGTGGCTGAGCAGCTGGTTTTGTGCACGTGGTTGGAGTTCTATCTGAGGAAAATCCAGGTCTAGAGATGCAAATAAACTGGCCTCCTTCTCTGCTTAGCTTGTTAAATAAAGGCATTTATTGTTCAAAAATAATATGCTGTTAACTTATTGAGTATTTTGCGGGCAGAAAAAAGATTTAGAAGAGTCGGTCAGGTGAGCATCAGCAAAGATTTCTAATTTTAAAACCATTTTAGTTAGTCATACTTTGTTGCAACCAGATCACACCAAATTCTGCATTTACTTTCTCAAGATAACTTATTTCATGCATGATTGCTTGGGGCATATTCCTTTTACCTGGAATTTCCCAGGATGTTCAAAAGATGGAACAGTATTCACAGTACACAGTAATATAATGGGCTTTCATAAAAATATAGTAAAATAATAAAAAATGTTTTATTATACCATCACTGGAAATGCCAGCTTGGTCTCAAACTCTAAGACCCATTCACTTTATTCACAGAAAGTCATGCTTTATTTTGTTCTAGGTTAATGTGGGATATTGAGTTATAATTGCTTTCTCTGCATAGCTCTCTGAGGTCTATGTGCTGACTTTTGTTTATTATAGATTTTTTCCAAGTATTGTTGCTGGTATAAATTACTTAGCCTTTGTGAACTTCATATATACATAGTGGGCCAGAAAAATGAACAAGTAAAAAAACAAAATAAGCAAACAAAATACCCTCTTATGTCTGGAATTCAATAGAAATACTTCTCAGGGGCAGAGACAAGAAGCGGTTACCAAAATCTTTTCTCCTTTCCATAATATAGAGTTGTGACTTGAAACTGAATATTTAGGCAAGAATTACATTTCCCAGTTCTCTTCACTTATGGGTGATCATAAGATTAATTCTTACCAATAGAAGGTGAATGAAAGTGGCAAATTCTACTTTTGAATGAAGGCTTTTGAGAAGCCAATTTGCCTCTTCCATTAATCTTTATTTCCCCATCCAATGATTGGATCTAGTTGAAAATGATATCCTATAAGATGGTTGAGCTATGAGACAGAGAGAGCTTGGGTCCTTGCAAAACCACGCAGAAAAGCATGGTCCCATAAGCCTGACCATTTGCCAAGAATTGTTTTATGAGAAAGAAATAAATGTGTATTCTGTTGAGCCATTACCTTTAGATTTAATTATCAGTGTAGTCTTGCCTATCCTCACCAATATATCCTCTTTGCTACTGCTTACAAAGTCTCTTTAAGTTTTCCAAAGATCTTAAAGTTACACAACTGTCCATGGACTTTTGTAATGTGGCCAACTTTCCAAGTGAGCACACACACTTTGTGGGTATTTGAATGTGTAATACGCTCTTGGGGCAGGGCAGGGGGAAGAGTCTTATAACTATCGGCACACAATGGAAATCTTCTTACTAGAATGGTAAATATGGCCCTAATAAATGCACATGGATGCATAGTGATTTTTATCACTTCTTCAAAGTGGAAATATATTCCCTTGAATTTAGCAAATATTATTTGCTGTGCCCATGAACATTCATTGACAGGTTTGATGAGACCGCACATCCTGCTTTCCTTTTTCAGACAGCAAGAGCTGTTTCATGGAACAAGTGTTTTAGATGAAAATGAATAGGTAGGAAATAAAGCTGTAATGTAAATCTAGACCCACAGTTGCATAGTTGACAGCTGCATGTTGGAAGAAAAAAGATAGTCAATATTTTCTGTAATGATAGATTGAAATGCGATTAAAATACAGCTGGATTTCATCTGATACTTCTCAACAGTACACGTTTCCCTCAGACTTCAAAGAAGTTTTTCGATGAGTTTGAAGTATTAGACTATTCACCAGTCATAAATTCTATTGCTTTTCCTTGAATACAAATATTGGTAATTTTCATATATCTAAGCTAGCATTTCAGAAATAAGAAATACATTGCTAAATACTGTTTGTAATAGGTTCAAGTTTGCTCATGTATGACTACGTGATTACTCCTCTGAGACCCCACCAAAATGATGTGCGTGATTCATGGTATTTCTTACAAAATTGAGAAAGATATGACCATGTGCCAGTGAGTTCACAAACTGACTTTGAAAAACATTGCAGCCTCTCAGAATGTCTTATAGATATGTCATAGTTCTGTTTAGATATGTGCTTCATCAGTGTGTTTTCAATATTACAAAACAATTTAGACCTCATATATGCAACATACTCCATCAAACTATTAGCCACCCTTTCATTAACATTTAAAAATATAGTTTATTAAATAAAACACATGCCCAAATATTTCCCTTTGTTTTATGCTTTCCGTGTAAAATTTTATGTTCATTTTTTAATTTTATTATGCATGATACTGAAGTTCCTGTTAGTTAGGATATAGACATGATTTATATGAAGGAAAACTTATTCTTAGTTGTCCGAAAATACAAGAAACTCATATTGTCAGCCTCTGAATGTCATCAAAGCCAACGACAAGGATTATGTTGATATCCATTGCTCTAAGGACAAAGAGTGAAAATTAGCCTGGCCCACAGACCCTGGATCATTTGTTCCCTATCTGCCTCACAAGTCTCATTTAACATTATACTCTCACCTCATACTCTGTGCTCAAGTTATTCTGACCTCTTTTCAGTTTCATTTTGAACATTCCAGGCTATTTAGCTTGCCTGAAATTTTCTCCCCTACTCATCCACTGCGCTCAATCCTTATGTAGTTGAATCTTACTTTCTGTCAGATCTTAGTCCAATAGTCACTTCCTCAGGATAGCTTACATGAGCCTTCATGTCTAAATAATTTTTACCTAATATATGCTCTCTTGTCAGCATGCCTCTCCCTTTCATATCTCTTATCCTATTTGGAAGAGTTTTGTTTGGTGTGACACCCTGTTGAAAGATTTTCTTTCCTGTTAAGCGACAGGGACTATGTCATTTTTCATCACCTTTATATTTTTAGCATTTAAAAAATGTGTTGCACACAGAGCTGAATAAATATTGGTTAAGTGAATGAGTGAATGAAGTAGGTTTAATTTATACCAGGATCAGTGTCTAACCAAAAGAATATCAGACGTGAATTGAGCCAAATCAAATTTTCTGTTTGATAGTTTCTTTAAAAATGTCTCAAGTTATCATAAAATAAAAAATTATTTTCAATTAAGCTTTGAGCAGAAAAAGATGCTTCCTATCCAAACTCTTATAAATTTCAATGAAAATAAACTTGGGAGTAAGAAAAATGCAAACTTTGAGCATAACATTTAGAAATACAGAGTTTCAGCATTCCTCAGACATTCTTATTTTTAACAGTTTACTCCTATATTACCAACACACCTGCAGATAGAACCATATATCCTGTACAAAATATTAAAAACAAGCAAACAAAAAAAGAGAAGCACCACAAAAAAAAGAAGGAAATTTTTATGAGAAATGACACTTTGAAGAAGAAGGTAATGACCCTGGATGAGACACCTATTTGGTCTTTAAGACTGAGAGGCAAATAAAACTCTGATAGAAACACTGCAGTCTTTTTGCCTTGAAAAATCAGAGAATAGAATTTGGGACAATCAATTCTGCTTTAAAGTGGTGGCCGAATCCTGAAAAAGGAGAGAACAAGAGGGAAGAAATGATAAATTATGTGGTGGCAGAATCCTGAGAAAGGAGAGAACAAGAGGGAAGAAATGATAAATTATGTGTATAATGTATACTTAAATTGCTGCCTGACCCATGAACTACAGGCACAGAGCATACTCTAAGCAGTACAACAAAGGCTAAAATCACCGTACTTAATTTTGAGCTTATGTCCAAGAGACAAAGATTGTAGTTTAAGGACAATCAAGTTAATTGTCTGCTAAAACAAACCAACACACAAAAACATCAATACTATTTGGAGGAATATAACAGAATCCAGAGTCTCCAAAACTTAGCATTCAAAATGTCCAGGATACATCTTAAAATTATTCATCCATATGAAGAAATAGGAAAATATGACCAGATATTACGAGGAAAGGCAATATATGGAGACTAACTACAGGCATGGGAATTAGCTGATAAGAATTTTAAAGCAATTATCATAACGATGATTATTGATGGAAAGGAAAACATGCTCACAATGAATGAACATATAGAAAATTCCAACAGAAAAAATGAACCATGATAAAAATATAAATGGAAATTCTAGAACAAAAATATGCAGTAACTGAAGTAAAATGTCACTGATTGAATGAGGTAGACATTCTCCAAAGATCTCTACACCCCAATCTCCAGGACCTTTGAATATGTGACATTACATGCCTAAAGGAACCTTGCAAATGTGATTAAGAGAACAGACCTTGAAATGGAGAGATTATCCTGGATTATCTGGGGGTCCCATTGTAATCACAAGAATCCTCAAAAGTGGAAAAGAAAAGCAGAAGAGAAAGTCAGACAGAAGGATGTTACTATGAAAGAGGTCAGAGAGATACAATGACTCTATCAACTATTGCTGGCTTTGAAGATTGAGGAAAGTGATTATAAACCAAAGAATGCAAGTGGTCTCTAGAAGCTGGAAAAGGCAATAAAAAGATTCTCCCTTAGAGGTTCCAGAAAGCAATATAGCCCTGCAGACACCTTAACTTCAACCCAGTGAGACCCCTGTTAGACTTTCTAAACTACATACTCTAATATAATTAATTTGGGTTGCTTTAGCTAATAAATGTGTGGTAATTTGTTACAGAAACAATGTAAACTAATACAATGGGCTGACCAGCTAAATAAAGGTGAAAGATTAAAGAGTAAGTGAGCCTGATAATGGAACGATAGTATTATGAAATATGAAAAACGAAGATCAGACATGTAGGAGAAGAAGGAGGAGGAGGAAAAAGAGGAGGATGAGGGTAAAAGGGGGAGAAGAAGAGATAATAAATAAAGTTGTCTCTATTTGCAGATTATGTGATCTTTAACAGAAATCTTAAGGATAATGTAAATCAACTCCTAGAACCATTAAGCAAATTTAGCAATGCTGCTGGATATAAAGTCAATATACATCAATTTTATTTTATTCTTTAGTAACAAGCGATTGAAATATAAAATTTTTAAATAGCAAAAAAACTAAATATTGAGCAAAAGATATGCAAACCTGTTCTATGAAAACTTTGTTTTAAATTACAAAGAAATATTAAAGAACACATAAATGAATGAAGATCTAAAATTTATCCAAGAATTGAAAGAAGTATTGCTCTGAAGACTACTTTTTCCAAAGGGATCTATAAGTTCAATGCAACCTCCTTAAAAAAATACCCTATAATCTTTTTTCATAGAAATTGAAAAGATGATTCTAAAATGCATTTGGACATGCAAGGGACTATCCAAAAGACTATGCAAAAAGACTGTCCAAAGCAATTGCTGAAAGAAAAACAATATTGGAGGACTTACACTACCTATACTTCAAGACACAGTAATCAGTACAGCACAGCACTAGCCTAAAAATTTACAAATATACCAATGGAATGTAACAGAGAGCCCAGAAATAGACCAAAGTGATATGGTCATTTTATTATCAACAAAGATGTAAGAGCAATCACAATTTTGAAAAAAGTCTTTCCAGACCCAGGGCTGGTGGCCTAGAGATTAAGTTCAGCATGCTCCACTTGCTTCAGT
Source organism: Equus quagga (assembly GCF_021613505.1). NCBI lineage: Eukaryota > Metazoa > Chordata > Mammalia > Perissodactyla > Equidae > Equus > Equus quagga. The sequence goes on from NC_060275.1 coordinate 101,284,250, forward strand.
GGCCTGGGTTTGGTTTTGGGGCACAGACCTACATTACTCTGCTAGTGGCCATGTTGTGCTGGTGGCCCACATACTAAAAAAAAATTAGAAGATTGGCACAGATGTTAGCTCAGGGTGAATCTTCCTTAGCAAAAAAAAAAGTCTTTCCAACAAATGACACTGTAACAACTGGAAATCCACACAGGAAAAAACTGAACCATAAACACAAAAATTAAATTGAGACAAATAATAGACCTAAACATAAAAAAACTAAAATTATATAGGTTTCATAAGAATAAAATGGAGAATATCTTCATGACACGAGTAGCTTCCTTAGACAATACACATAAACTAATAACCATAAAAGATTGCAAAAAGTGATAAATTAGACATTATCAAAATTAACAGTTTTTGTTCATCAAAAGACATCACCAAGGAAATGAAAAAGCATTCCACAGACTGAGAGAAATTTGGGCAAAACAGATACTGACAAAAATTGGTATAGATGATAGAAACATAACATCTCCAAGTGAAATATAAAAAAGACAAACAACTCAAAATTAGCAAACAATGTCAGCAGATACTTTATAAAAATATATATATAGCCAAAAAGTTCATGAAAATGTAATCAACAGTATTAGCGATCAAGAAAACCCATATTAAATCCCTAATAAGCTAGCACTACAAAGAAATAAGGGAAACTACCCTATTCACATAGCATCAAAAATAATAAAATACAAATAAATTTAACCAAAGAAGTGAAAGAGCTATGTACAGTGAAAAATACGAGACTTTGATGAAAGAAATTGAAGAAGACACAAGCTAATGGAAGGATATCTGTATTCCTGGATTCAAAGAATTAATGTTGTTACAATGTCCAAAACAGGTGAAGGTGGTCAAAAGATACAAACTTCCAGTTATGAAATAAATAAGTCTTGAGAATGTACAGCATGGTGACTATAGTTAGTAACACTGTATTGTATATTTTAAAATTGCCAAGAAAATAGATCTTAAAAGTTTTCATCACAGGAAAAGAAATTTATAACTATGTGTGGTGATGAATGTTAACTGGACTTACTGTGGTGATCCTTTCACAGTATATACAAATATTGAATCATTGTGTTGTACACCTGAAACTAGTATAATGTTACATAAAATTTTAAGAAATATCCATGCTACTCAAAGCCATCTCTAGATTCAATGCAATCGCTATCAAAATTCCAATGGCATTTTTCAAAGATATAGAAAAACAATCCCAATATTTGTACAGAATCACAAAATATCCTGAATAACCAAAGAAATCCCACGAGAAGGGAACAAAGCTGGAGGCATCACACTTCCTGATTTCAAACTATACTGCAAAACTATAGTAACTAAAACAGTATGGTACTGGCATTAAAAAATAGACACAAAGGTCAATGGAACAAATTAGAGAACTCAGGAATAAATCCCTTCATATATGGCCAACTAATAATTGACAAGGGGGCCAAGAACACTGAATGAGGAAAGGATAGTCTCTTCAACAAATGTTGTTGGGAAAACTGGATAACTACATGTGGAAAAATGAAATTGGATGTCTAACTTACGCCACTCATGAAAATTAGCTCAAATGGATTAAAAACTTAAACATAAGACCTGATACTGTAAAAATCCTGCGAGAAAACGTAGGAAAGAAGCTCCTTGACATTGGTGTTGGCAATGACTTTTTTTGACATAACACCAAAAGCACAAGCAACAAAAGCAAAAATTAACAAGTGGGAGTATATCAAACTAAAAAGCTTGGGTATAGCAAAAGAAACAATCAACAAGATGAAAAGGCAGCCTATGGAATGGGAGAAAATATTTGCAAACCATATATTAGACAAAGGGTTAATATCCAAATTATATAAAGAATTCATACAATTCAACAACAAACAAACAACAATCTGATTAAAAAATGGGCAGAAGAACTGAATAGACATTTTCCCAAATGGTCAAGAGGTATGCGAAAAGCTGTTCAACATCACTAGTCATCAGAGAAATGTAAATCAAAACTATGATGAGATACCACCTCACACCTGTGAAAATGGCTATCATCAAGAGATGATCAGTGTTAGCAAGAATGTGGTGAAAAGGAAACCCTTGTGCACTGTTGCTGCAGATGTAAATTGGTTCAGCCACTATGGAAAACAGTATGGAGCTTCCTCAAAAAATTAAAAATAAAACTACGATAAGATCCAGCAATCCCACTTTGGGTATATATGCAAAGGAAATGAAAATAGAATATTGAAAAAAGTTCTGCAGTCCCATGTTTATTGCAGCGTTATTTACAACAGCCAAAATATAGAAACAACCTAAGTGTCTGCCAATGGGTGAATGGATAAAAAGGATGTGGTCTACATATACAATGGAATATTACTCAGCCATGAGAAAGAAGGAAATCCCGCCATTTGCAACAACAGGTGTGGGCCTTGAGGACATTATGCTAAGTGAGTTAAATCAGACAGAAAAAGACAAATACTATATGATATTACCTGTATGTGGAATCTGAAAAAGCTAAACTCATAAAAACAGGGAGTAGAATGGTAGTCACCAGGGGCTGGAGGGTGGGGGAATTGACGAGACGTTATTTAAGGGTAGCAATTTGCGACTAGTAGACAAGCAAGTGCTGGAGAATAGAGGTGTTAGCAAATGTGATGGCAGTAATTATATTGCAATATATAAATGTATCAAATCAACACATTATATACCTTAAACTGACAGAATGCTATTTGTCAATTATAGCTCAATAAAAAATAATAGTAAGTAAATAAAGACTGAGGACATCAAATGTTGGCAAGGATGTGGAGCAACCAGAATTCTCAAACATTACTGATGAGGATGTAAAAAGATATAAATGCTTTGTTAAAACTTCTGGGAGTTACTGACAAAACTAATCATATTCCTATCATTTGATCCATCAATTATAAACCCAGCTATTTACCCAAGAGAAACACATATATGCATCTACAAAGTGACTTTTATGAAAACCTTTTATTTTTAATATCCCCAAATTTAAATCTTCCCAGAACACCAGATGTATGTTTTTATTCCTTAGGTTTTGCAAATTCCTTGGTAAATTTGATATCGATCTAAATTCACTATATATCTTGAATGTTCCATCCAAAACAAATTTGATTAAACATTATAAGTTTAATGATTCTCAAAAAAATTATTCTCCTTTAAATTATCATTTAAGGAATACTTCTCTTTTTTTTTTGAGGAAGATTAGCCCTGTGCTAACTACTGCCAATCCTCCTCTTTTTCTGAGGAAGACTGGCCCTGAGCTAACATCCATGCCCATCTTCCTCTACTTTATATGTGGAACGCCTGCCACAGCATGGCTTTTGCTAAGCAGTGCCATGTCTTCACTGGGGATCTGAACTGGCGAACCCCGGGCGGCCGAGAAGCGGAACGTGCGCACTTAACTGCTGCCCACTGGGCTGGCCCCTAAGGAATACTTCTTAGTGGCAGTTTGTATGTAATGATATAGACAGATGATAGATAAATGATAGAAAGGAAGAAAAAAAGAAAGGAAGGAAGAAACGAGGGAGGGAAGAAGGGCAGAAGGAAGAAAATAATCTTGATTGAGTAAACTGAAATGCATTACAATGGAAAAACTTAGTTAAATATTTTCTTATCACAACTGTCTGAGGTTTCTAAATCCTTAAATATATATATTGAGTTTTCTACAATAATTAGATTGATTTTAGGGAGTAAAGATTCCAGATTAATAGTGAATAAGTTTAGAATCATAAAAGTAAAAGGACATTTTCCTTTTTCTAACATGCATACTTTATAAAAAAGTGCTTCATGGCATCCAGTGGTAAAAACAGAAGTCATTATCAAATATTAGGACTCTTACATAGACAACAGCAATAACAAAGGAAAACCATGCTTCTACAGGTTGATGGTTATTTGTGCCATGCACCAAATACGATTCACCTAATTCTACACACCTGAGATACAGAAGAAAACAAGAAGCAAAAAAAAGAAAAATGTAATTAAATAGATTTTGTGACGATAAACTTTTAAAAATAAGGATGTAAATAAGAAATATAAATATGTATACTAAATTTAACTTCTCACTATAGAATGTTAGGTTCCGTTAATGTAATTACTGAGTCCAGCAATTTGGTCCATAGGAAAGGGCATATGGTCAATCACTGTGTTGCAGATCTACTTAATTCTTGATCCCCAATAAAATACATTAAGAAACACTCAGAGGTCTTTCAAGTGGAGAAATCCCCAAACCATGATTTACCTAAGCTCTTTAGAATATGCTGTCTCTAATCCTTGTTGATTTTAATAGGAAAACCTCTTCATAATTCTTATCTTTGTGCTTTTCTCATAAACCTACAAAGATTCAAATGAGTTCTAAATCCATCCCGAATACTAAGAAACAGATTTCTGTTATTTGTGTTGGGTTACTTAATCACTCTTCCACTAAATATCAGGGAAATATCCAACTTGTTTTCCATTTTCTTTTACAGAAGCAGAATAAAAATGGTTACCTTATACTAGATGTAGATAATTATCTTAAATTTGAATGTTTCAGGCATTCTCCCCATATAAATATTGTATATAATACATGTTCTCATAAATATTTACTAAGCAGCTACTTTGTCCCGACACAGTTCTAGATACTGGGAAAACAGTGTTAATAAAGATAATACCCCTATTTTATGGAGATTTTATTCTGGTAGGGAAGTTAAACACACATGAATATCCAAACACAATAATTGTTGCGATTGTAGCAAGTGTGCAGAAGAAAATACAACAGCTTGTTATGATGCATAGTGACTTGGAGATGCCACTTTAGCTGTGGCGGTCAGGGTACAACTATGTGAAATATTGATATTCTTATTGAGACCAACCATGTGAATATCCAGAAAAGTGCATTTTAGGCAGAAGAGAGTGTGAAGGCTCTAAAGAATATATGAACTTAATTTTGGAACTGACTGAAAGCCAGCATGGCCAAAAGGGATGCAGTAAAGAAAAGAGTGGAATGTGAGAACGTTGGAGGGAGGAAGGTCATATAGAGACTAAAAAGGCACGGCAAAGAATTTGTATTTTTTTATAAGTACAGTAGAAACCGTTGACAAATAATATGTATTTTAAAAATAATGTTTTACATTGTGTACATTAATAAAGTGTAGACAAACATTGAAGTTGAAATACAAAGAACAGTTAGTGGTATTCACTGTAATGTAGGCAAGAAATGGTAATATCTTGGAAGAGGACTGTAACAAAGAAGAAAGAGAGAAGCAGCGGGTTTTGGTTTTATTTTTAAAATAGAGTCACAGATACTGCTTGGGCCTTGCTGATACACTTTATCAATATCCAGGTTGAGCTATCCAAAAGGCAGTCAAATATACGAGTCTGAAACTCTAGGGAGATATAAAATGAAGTCTAGGAAAGTTATCTAAAACCAACAAAAATGTGGGTTAGAACTGTATCATGGCAGCCAAAACCGAAACAAATCAAAACCAAAAAGCACCAAAATTAATTCATAGATGAGCTTCGTAAGTAGGAATATTAACACTCAGAAAAAGCTATTGCAAACCTATTTTAGTCTTCATTAATAAGACGAGACAAAGTGTTGTATTTATTTTTGGTCACTACCTTTTAAAAGTGATCATGGTAGGGATCAGCCCGGTGGCACAGGGGTTAAGTTCGCACATTCCACTTCGGTGGCCAGGGGTTCGCCAGTTCGGATCCCAGGTGCGGATATGGCACTGTTTGTCAAGCCATTCTGTGGCAGGCATCCCACATACAAAATAAAGGAAGATGGGCACGGATGTTAGCTCAGGGCCAGTCTTCCTCAGCAAAAAGAGGAGGATTGGCAGCAGATGTTAGCTCAGGGCTAATCTTCCTCAAATAAATAAATAAATAAATAAAAGAAAAAAAGTGATCATGGCAGTGAAGAGTTAAAAGCTATTTCAGTGAGAAAGACTGCAAGATATTAAGGATGGTTAGCTTAAAGAAATAGAATCACAGTGATCACAATATCTGTTTTTTAATATTTGAAGTCCTGTATGGGTTAGGAATGATTTGCTTTGCCTTGAGTAAAATTTAGGGGTAGATTTATGAGGGATGCACATTAAATACAGTGAAACATTTCATTGCACTGTTAGAAGGATTGATCTAAAGAAGAATTACACTAATCTGAAGTGTGTCAGTTGCTATCCCTTATACTATTTAATTATCTACCCGCTCCTCTGATACTCTTTCAAAAATTGTTAAGAAATTTGATGTCTATCTCACAAAATGATATATCTTATATACAGATTTTTCAAATAGTTTACCATTCAGACTGGGACTCATTTGTGCAAAAGGAGGCTTTATTAATATTTAAGATGGAAAAACAGTCATAGAACAGATCTGTCCTGGGCAGATCAGGATGCATGGCCAACCTACCTTCTTGTAAATGATAAAGCAACATCATCCTTACATTGCTCTCATAAATCTCCTTAACTATTTAATGCTCTTCACCTTCAGCCTGTTTAGCCATCCACCAGTGTGATCATAACCTGGACAATATTATCTCTCTTAACTAATCCATTCTCACTATTTTAAACTGTAATATCCCAGAATCTAAGTGCAATCCCTGGGTCTTTCCAGTTTTGACTCCGGTACTGGAGATAGTTGATAAGTTTTAGCTCGGTTTTAGCAATTCTCCGCTTAGACCCACTATTTGAACTCCTGGACCATTTCTGTTCTTCCACTGCGCTTGCTCAGCAAAGTCTCAACTCAGCATTATTCTAGCAGTGCAGATATCCACCCTTATTAAGTGATCATTGTGTTACTGTAAGGACTGAACTCTTTAATACACATAATTTTTAAGCCTTACTCTCAAACTGACATGTTTGGTTACCCTTCTCTTTCATTTATCCTCTCATAATCCCTATCATAAAACCTCTATTAATTAATAACATTGAGATGAACTGGAGTGGATTTTTTCCACGTCCTGACCTTGAATCTGTAAATATATCTTTATTTCTACTCATTTTACTCTTAAAAGAATACAACTTTTGTTCCTATTTGAGAGTAAGTTCTTTATTTGAACTCTTGGTTTTCTCAAATATCCTCTGAAACTTGGCTTCCTTGATCACCATCTTTGCATCTGATGGTTGTTTCCTTCGGTCTATAATTATGACCACACATCACACTTCCTTAAAAAAATGGAAAATAAATATCTTTCTTTGATTCCCACATATTGCTTCTCTTCCCAGCATGGTTCTTCTGATCATAAGCTATCTCGATTTCTTCACCTCCCATTTCTTTCATAACTTACTACTAGCTAACATCTGCCTCAGTGACGTCAAGGAATCTTCTGTGTAGGTTCGCAAATGATGTATGGATCACTTTATTCAATATACACTTGATGAGTACGCAGTAGTATGTGTCAGGCACTGCTGAATTTCTTAGATTAAATCACTGTTGGAAAAACTAAAGGAAACACGGGAAAAATCCTTGCCCTCAAGCAGCTTATATTCTACTGGGCTAAACAGATGTTTTTGAAAAATCAGTGAATATACTCAATAGATAGATTATGCAGTATGTGAATATATATGTGTATGTGTTTGGGTTTGTTTTTTGGCTGAGGAAGATTTGCCTGAGCTAACATCCAGTGCCAATCCTCCTATTTTTTTGTTTGAGGAAGATTAGGCCTGAGCTAACATCTGTGCCAATCTTCTATTTTTTGACACGTGGGACATTGCCACAGTTGGTGAGTGGAGTAAGTCCGCACCCAGAATCTGAACCTGTGAACCTGAGCCGCCAAAGAGGACCACACCGAACTTTAACCACTTAGCCACAGGGCCAGACCCGGTATTTTTTAAAAAGAATAAAATGAGATGAAAGAAGAAGACTACAGTAAGGGGAACCAGGACTGGCCTGGAAAGTGAGTTGCATTTTTTAATTGAGTGGTCATAATTGACCTTCTTAACAAAGTGATATTTGAACAAGGTTTTAAGGGAAGTGAAGAAAATAGCTTTATAAATAGCAAAAGGAGCTTTCCCAAAATATTGAAGGAGCACCAAAGAGGTCAGTGTGGCTAGAGCAAGGGAGAGCATAGCAGATGACAAGTTCACAGAAGTAATGGAAAAAAGGACTACATATGACCTTGTAGGACATTGTTGGGTAAATGACACTCATTCAGAGTGAAATGGATGACATGACACTTTTTGAGCAAAAGAGGGACATGATCTGACTTAGAATTTAGAAGCGTCACTCAGGATTCCATATTTAGAATAAGATATGGAGGGCAAAGGTCTGTGTTGGGAGGAATTCAGGAAGCTATTGTAATAACCCAGGACGAAGTTGAAAGCATTTTGACCAATATGGTAGCATATGGTGCTGTTGGAAATCCCGCTGGAAGGTAGAAACAGTCATATTCTGAATATGTTTCAAGGTGGTTCCAACAGGATTGGACATTGGATCTAAGAGAAGGGATGATTCCAGGCATTTTGGCTCAAACAGCTGGACCAGATGGATCTCAATTAGGGGTTTCAGAAGACATGAATAGCAGCCGCCACTGAGAGGGCATGAAAGCCAGCAAGAGAAAAGCATTCAAAGAGGGAATCTTGAGAAGTCTTTCAACAGCTTACTACATGGAATGTGGTCCTCAGACAGCAGCAGAGGCATCACCTAAAAGCTTGTTAGAAATGCAGAATCTCAGTTCCATGCCCTAGCTACTAAATCAGAATCTCCATTTTCATAAGATCCCCAGGTGATTTATATGTATGTTAAAGTTTGGGGAGTACAGCTTTAATAATGTTGTATCAAAGTACAAGAAGGAAGCATAAAGTTGGCAAAAGTGGAAAATTCTTTAAAGAAAATTCTTTAGTAACTAGTGGAAGTATTTGCGGGTTATAGATTGTTTTTAATCTGGAGGAAAGTTACTGAAAATTGCTGTCACATCTTTTATACAGGAAAATTGATGCTATAGCCTTTCCATAAACTTAAAATGTCTATATTTAAAGAAATGAATTCTATATCCCTATTTATTGTCCCTCATTCAATTTTCCTGATTTGTATAACCTAATTTCTGATTCTCTTATTCCCGTCAGAAGTGTATTTAATGTAACTGCAATCATATAATGATTTGGCCACAAATGACCAGGGATGTCAGTTCGTACAGAATTTGTTTAGAGATATTGAAACAAAGACCTCTGGAGCCTGTATAACAGATTCAAGGTCATGTAGCTAGTTAGAAGAATTGGGCTAGAATAAAAAAGAACCACTGAATTCTTGAAGATAATTAAGCTGTGATTTTTAAAAAGTATTCCATAGCTCAGGATTTTCTTGGCCATATAATTTTACCGTAAATGTGAATAAATTGGCAAAAATTGCCTTTTACAAAATGCTTGTTCAAAGCATCCGTAAGCTCATAAAGAAAATAATTTGTGTTAATATACCCATAATATGTGGCATATGTCTAGGGCAATATTGTTAAATTAAAGGGTGCTGTTTTAGAATGTTAATATTAGCTACTGTCATATATTTGGCAACAAACAAGCATTAAAAACATAAAATATAAATCTCAAAGCAATCAACTTTGGAAGTGATTCTTAGTGCCAAATTGTACTTCATCTAGCATGTAATGCTGATGACAGCACTCCTAGCCTGCCACAGCACAGACTGGCATAGAGGCTCTGCTCCTACTTGCCCAATCAATATTTCCAAACTTGTTCTTTACTAATTATTTTATAAATATTGGTGGACTGGGGCTGGCCAGTGGTGTAGTGGTTCTGTTCGTACACTCCACTTTGGCAGCCGGGGGTTTGCGGGTTCAAATCCCAGGCATGGACCTACACATCACTCATCAAACCATGCTGTGGTGGCATCCCACATACAAAATGGAGGAAGATTGGTACAGCTGTTAGCTCACAATCTTCCTCAAGCAAAAAAAAAGAAAAAACAAAAAGGAGGAAGATTAGGAACAGATGTTAGCTCTTCCTCACCAAATAGATAAATATATACTGGTGGACTTTTCATACATTACACTCAAGATGCAATTCCTCAACAATTTTTAAAAAGCTATTTCTGTACTGTGGTCCTCTCCACACCTAGAGTCTTCCTCCAACACGCCCTCTTCACCACCTGCTGGGCTTTTCTTTTTCAGTCTTAGAATTCTCATTGCAAGACTATTTCTTTCCTAAAGAATTTTCTGAACCACTATCAGGCTAGATCTGGTCTTTCTCTTTCGCAGTCCCTGTAGAATACTCTCTTCTTCTATTTTTATTATTCTTCTTTGTTTTAACATTGCATAAGATACAACCATGTTTTGTGGTTTTTAGACAATTTGTTCAATTCCTAAATTGTGAGATCCTTAAGGATGAGAATGGCTCTTCTTTGAGAGTACATCAATTCTATGGATACAAATGTCATAATAATACTGAAGACAACTACATTTTATTGTATATTTATGCTCCGAGATATCTTATGCATTCTTACATGTTCTGCCTCAAAAGCACAGGAAGCAGGTTGTATCAGCCCAAATGGCTAAGTACTTGCCAAAGCTCAATCAGCTCGTGTGTTACATGAATAGAATTCTAACCACTGGTGCCAGAGACAGTGACTGTATTATTTTACAGCACTGTTTTGACAAAGGGGTCAGAATTCTACAGATCCTTGCTTTATATCCCGAACTTTTCTTTCACTCCATGTAGCAACCTTTGGAAGAAGATGTGAATTCCCTGAGATTTCCTTCTCATATTTATAACATGGTAACACTTGCATGACAGTGATGTTAATTACTCAATAAGATAATACACCTAAAGTTCACGGGTTAATGGACGCACCTACTAAATCTTCGCTTCCACTTTATTTCTAATTTCTATGTTCTCCATAGAGCTGATCACAATATTTTTTCCATAGAGTGAGTATTCAGTAAATTTTAGAAGTAATTTGCATATATACAGACGGTTGGTCCCCAACTGAGGATGGTTTGACTTAGAATTTTTCAACTTTACAATGGTGTGAAAGCTATAGACATTCAGTAGAAACTGTACTTTGAATTTTGAGTTTTGATCTTTTCCCAGGCTAGCCATATGCAGTGTGATCCTCTCTCTTGATGCCGGGCAGGGGCAGCGAGCCGGAGTTCCCAGTCAGCCCGGCCATCACGAGGGTTAACAACCGATACACTGACAACGATTCTGTACCCATCCAACCATTCTGTTTCTCACTTTCAGGACAGTATTCAATAAATTACATGAGATATTCAACACCTTTTTATAAAACAGGCTTTGTGTTCGATAATCTTGCCCGACTGTAGGGTAATGTAAGTGTTCTGAGCACGTGTAAGGTAGACTAGGCTGAGCTACAATGTTCGGTAGGTTAGGTGTATTAAATGCATTTCCCACTTACGATATTTTCAACTTATGATGGGTTTATCAAGATGTAACTCCATCATAGGTTGAGGAGCATCTATAATGAAAACCAAACCACCTATGTTTCACTTTATTTTTCAAATGATTCTTCTTAGATGTGTGGGTGTATGTTACAGTGTCTCCTTGCCTCACATTTAACTTTCTTGACATTAGGGAACCTTATCACAGTTTGTGGGTTTTCGAGGGAGATCCCAAAGAAGCCAGGTCAAAAATTGTGCATGTTTTACTTTTTACACTTGCCACTGAGACTTGACCTTTTTCATTTTCTTCAAAGGGAAAAACCAGTTCTGCATAGCTTAAAAAAAAATGAAAGAATTCTTGAGACAGTTTCCCATCGCTTTTAGTCTATGGAAACAGTTTTAACAACAGAGATGAGTGACTTTTCTCTGAGAAGCCACAAGCAATTGTGTTGTCAGTATGAGGCCTAAGAGCATTTGGTTTATACATGAGGTATGGCTGTCTTAATCTTTTAGTTCATCAAATTCCAAGGAGTGAGCAAAAGGCAAAGATTGTAGCTTTAGCTGCCAAAGAGAGTGTGAATCATTTCTCTCAAGATTTTAAATATCCTTTTTTAGCTTGGAGGCATAAAGCAACCAACCTGAATGAAAACAGATTTAGGCTGCAACAAGAAGACAGAATTTAACCAGCATATGCTAAAGTGCCTTACTGAAACAGAACAAAAGTTTTATGCATAAATGTTACTTCAAAAAAAAAGCATGCAGTTTTTCCATGCACACTGTGTTCATTGGACCTTATTATACCTCTAAAGGTCATAAGAACTCTACTGTGACAAAGAACTAGAAATTACAAAAACAAAAATCTGTCATGAGGAAGATTTTCTGATACTTATTGATCAATGCAACTGTTTGGTAAAATCATTTACCTAGCTCTAATCTAAGTCTTATATAGCCAATTAGTTATATATTACATTATTTTATATTTTCACTGGATTAATAATCTTTTACTAAAATAAGGTATTATACTTAAATTGTTTAAATTGTAATTAAACAATTAATTTCAACAATTGTTTAAATTGTTTAACTTAACATTTAGTTATAATAATCCTACAATTCAATGGAACAAATTAGGAAGTCCAGCCTGGACTCAAATATATACGTAGAAATTTAATTTAAAATTAGTATGACATCTAAAATCAATATGGAAAGAACTGATTATTCAAAGAATGCTATAGGAACAGTGGGAGATCAAGCTAGCTAGCTAATCATCTATCTACTATATATATGGATCAGTATTTTACACCTTATGACAAAATAAGTTCCAAGTGGATCCAAGTTCTAAGCATAAGAAAACAAAAAAAGTAAAGTACAATGTAAATACTAAATAAATACTAAATAAAATATTAATTAATCTTTTTCACTATTGATTTGAAAATTATTTTAATCCTCCTATAAAGTCCATAAGTCATAAAAGTTTGATAATTAGGCTGCATAGTTGGAAGACTAATATATATCCAACAAACCGTAAGCCAACTTAAAAGGGAAATATGTATTGCACATAAAAAATAGATGTATGTTTTAAATATATTAAAAGCTCATATATAAAAGACCAGCAGCAGAAAAACAGAGGGCTTCAAGTCTCCGTGTAAATACTTCTTTATCAAAGAAGTTTTCACTGACAACCCACAAGAAAAGAGCATCCGGAAAATTGCTCTAACCAGGTTAGCCTGATATCTATTGTAGATTGCCTGCAAGTTCTAGGAAGGCCAGTACCAGTCACTCTATATTTAGTTCACTATTATATCCTAGCCCGTGAATCATTGCCTGGCTTATGGGCTTTAAATAAAAATTTTGAATGAATGAATGAATCCAGGAGGAAATATAAAGAGGTACAATAAATAACAGAAAGATCAGCTTAGAAAGAGTGAACATGCTATTCTCAGAAGTAAAGGCAAATAGTAACGGTGTGTATGTCTGCATGCGTGTGTGTGTGTGTATGTGTGTGTGTGCATACATAGGAAATAACCTAGGCTATCACCCTAGCACAAGGGTTATCAAGCAATGCTGAGTGAACATTTAATATTAGATATTACAAATCTGTAGAGAACTGGATGAGTTTGATTTTGTAAGTTCCCACATAATTGCTCAGTTGCCTAAAATCAAGAATAGAGAATTATAATATCTGCAAATGCCTTGGCTTAGAGTTTGACAAGAAATGATTACGAGGGCTGAATAAAGGAATAATTTCATGATTATAGAGTATGCATATTTGAACTGGTTTACCACTGATCCCACCATAGACAAATGAAGCTGGAAATAGGATGACAATGTCAAGAAATAATGAGAGTTTGGAAAATCACAGGAACAATGAAGAGGAAATTTAGTAAAGTAGTGGAATGGGAAATGTTAAAACAGATTTGAAATCTTCTTTAAGAATTGACATTAGACTTTCTCTTTCACTTGCAGCTTCTCTGACTGGCTTCTCTTCCTATATCTTCTCATGGCATTGATGTTCTCCAGTGTTTCCATGCATGCAACACTTCCTGGATGACCTCATTCAATTTATGTCCATCAATAAGATCTATACTCTAATGATTTCCAAATGTGTACCCTCACGTCTATCCTTTGCTTTAAAATCTGAACTTAAGGACTAACTTCCATCCAAATTTAATCAGTTAGGAACTGATTAAAAATAGACTCAGGAAACAGAGTCTATTCTAGCTGTTTTAAACAGAAAGAGATTCAAGAGAGTGATCAGATGCTTTTAAAATTTTTGGAATGGACTGGACTTGTAAGCTCGAGGCTAAGACTCTAGAATCCACAGCAGGAATTATGTTAAAGAACACACAACTATAGCTGGGATCCACATATCAGGATATTGCCCCTACTTGCACCCCCACCTGTAGACGCAGGGAAGCCAGAGACTAGATTGCTGTATAAAAACCCAATGTCCTCATCACTATGCCTGATAGGAAGAAAAGCCAATCAATTAAGAGATGGTCTCTCCATTCAACTCTCTTCTGCATTCCAAGTGTTGCATAAGTGCATCTAATTGGAGGTGCCTACTTTGTATCAAAATGGTAGAAACAAAGGATTTTAGAAAAGCTGTTGAGCTTTTGAAGCCTCTAAATGGAGGTAGAGTGGTTCAAGGAGGTAAATGGGAATGCTGAGGGAGAATCATTCATGATTACCCTTGAACACACAGCCCTGATGCTCCATAGATAATTCACCATCGAAACAGAAAACAGATATTTGTGCCTGTCAAACTGCTTCCCATGCTAAACCCCTTACCCTGGTTAATAGCACTAACTATGAATCTTTCTTTCTTCTTCTTTACCTATACTTCTAATTCTTACAGATAAGTATGTTTAATTGATTTTAGCATTTAAATACCTTCCACGTCTCTTTTTATGTCTCCATATGACATTCCATTGACACATTTTGTACATGATTTGGGGCAGCTTTTCAGCTCTTTTGTGTTTCTTATGTTGCCCATGATTAAAAAGATAATAAAATATTTCTGATTAAAGTGACTGAAACAAAGTAAATCTTTTCAATTTTTTTTGCATTTAGTGAACAATTTTAATGTAGCTACATTTATCATGTATTCTTATTTTTCAGAGAGTTATTTCCTCTGCAAGGATTATTTTACCTTCAAGAAAAAATTAGAATTTAATAGGCTTGTAATATGCATTGGGTTAGTTATTGTGATTTGTGCTGTAAATATTTTTTAACCAGTGTCAAAGGCAGACAATAAGCTAAAATGCTAGAATTGTAAAGGCTTTTTAAGTTATTTTAGGCTTAGGTTGAGAATTTTTCAGTTCCAATTTTGTTCCATTTTACATATTTAATTTGTGTTTTAAAAAGTTCTGGTGATAAAATTTGCATATTCCGAGTTGTAGTAAAATGAATAAAGGCCCTCAAAGACATCCTCATCCCAATCAGTAGAACCTATGAATATGTAATCTTATATGGCAAAAAGAACTTTCCAGATGTGATTAAGGATCTTGAGATGGGGGAATTATCCTGGATTATCTGAATGAGTCTAATATGACCACCAGGTCCTTATAAAAGGGAGGCAGTGGAGTTGGTTTCAGGGATTAAAAAGAGAAGTGATGATGGAAGCAACCATTTGAGCAATGTGCTTTGAAGATGGAGAAAGAGGCTACAACCAAGAAATGTAGGTGGGCTTTTGTAGCCAGGAAAAGCAAGAATGAATTCTCCCTTGAAATTTCCAGAAGGAACAAAGCCCTACCAATACCTTGATATTAGACTTCTGACTCCCACAGCTATAAGGGAAAAAAAATTGTGTTGTATTAAACCACTAAATCTGTGATGGCAGCCGGCCAGGTTGCGCAGTGGTTAAGTTCAAGTGCTCTGCTTTGGTGGCCTGGAGTTCCCTGGTTTGAATCCTGGGTGTGGACCTACGCATTGCTCATCAAGCCATGCTGTGGCAGTTCCCACATAGAAGAACTGGAAGGACATAGAACCAGGATATACAACTATGTACTAGGGCTTTGGGGGGAAAAAAAGAGGAAGATTGACAGCAGACATTAGCTCAGGGCCAATCTTCTTCATCAAAAAAAACATACCTTAAAAGAAATTGTGGTGATTGATTACAGCAAGAGTAGCAAACTAATACGCAATGACCAATTGTAGAAGTTAACTTCCATCAGGCGTGCTGTATTAAGATAGGCTTCTATGATGGTAAACATTTGACATGGATTGTAACGTAATCTCACACCTGCCAGCATGCTTGGGGATTCAAGGCAGCAAAGAGGTTATCACCTCTGCTGGGAAATTAGTAGAAGTGAGCCAACTTGAAATTTCTCTCGAGCCCATGGTTCATTTCCATAATGGCAACATTTTACTTTTACATATTTAATGATGTCAAAATATTTATTTTACTCTTCAAATGTTTATTGATGAGAGAGTATTATCCAAAACAATAAAGTTGTCAGAGAAATACAGTCATATCTGTTAGTGATATATTTCTTATAATAAAGATGTAACATGTGGCTTATATCATGAAAAAGGTGCTCAAGAAAATACATGTTTAATACATTGATATTTAGAGAGACTCTTACTTCTTCAATAGTCTGAAAAAATAGGTTATCTCAAAGACGAAAGCCCAGTTGAAAGAAGATAGCAGTGTTCTTCCAGCTATATGCTCATCGAGGAGAAAGTTGAATAGCTATGAAACTAGATAAACACAAAGAACCATGTGGAGTGGAAATGTCAGGATGGTAAGCCGTATGCAGACAACAAAAGAGAGAGTATAAGTAAAATTGTATCTGAGGGGAGATTTTTTTCCTCCAATTTTTTTTCTGGGAATAATCATTGAAAATAACAGAGCCTTTTTATACTTTTCTGAATTAAGTTTCCTAAGTTGAGAATACACTACTTTTGTGATTGGGAAATAAAATCATTCTAGTCAGGAGACTATAAACATTTGTGATAGGTTAGGTAGAAAAAAAGAAAAATCACCTTAAAAAACTGGAAAGTATCCAGGAATCAATCATTACGGGTAAAGCGCCTTAGAACAAGGACATTTCATCGCTTGCACTGTGTCCAAGTGGCAAATAAAACACTGTAATTTTCCACTCCCACTCCTCATCACAATCTAATCCTGTTTTTCTGAAACACAGGCTCCTGAGCTCTATTCCACCTGTTCCTCACCCATGACGGACAGAACTTCGGTATCCTTCCCACCCTCACTGTGCACACTTTCCTGTGGGCCTGAGAGCCTGTATGCCTAGATAGCCTAGGAGCTAGCCTAAGCTGCTTGCAGTGAAACTCTGCCCATTTTTTGGATATGCTGTTTATTCTCCGAACCATGATGACAATTTCGTTAGACAAGCATGGAGCTTGCCTGCTTAGGTCTCTGTGTTCTTTATCTTAATGATTAAACATCTCCTGTCAGCATGACTTCCACCCCAACAATTCAGTGTGGGAACTCCCTAGGGTGATCTAATGTGAACACCCATCCCTTCCCTTAATTTTTTGTTTCCTGACTTTATTATTTTAGAGCAGTTTTCAGTTTAAAGCAAAGCTGAGAGGATGGTACAGAGATTTCCCATATAACTCCTGGCCCCACACATGCGTAACCTCCACCCATTATCAACCTCACTCACCACAGTGGTACACAGGTTGCAATTGATGAACCTACACTGACACATCATTATTACTCAGAGTCCATAGTTTATATTAGGATTCACTCTTGGTGTTGTACATTCTATGGGTTTGGACAAATGTATAGTGACTTGTATCCATCATTATAATATCATACAGAATATTTTCACTGCCCTAAAGTTCCTCTGTGCTTTGCCTATTAGTCTCTCCCACCACCTCCCTCCACCCCCTCCCTCCACCCCCTCCTCTGGCAACCATTGGTGTGTTTTACTGTCTCCATGGTTTTGCCTTTTCCAGCATGTCATATAGTTGGAGTCATGCAGTATGTAGCATTTCAAATAGCTTATTTCACTTAGTGGTATTCATTTAAGCTTCCTCCATGTCTTTTGACAGCTTGATAGCTCATTCCATTTTAGAGCTGAATAATATTCCATCATCTAGATGTACCACAGTTTGTTTACCCATTCATCTACTGAAGGACATCTTGGTTGCTTCCAAGTTTTGTCAATTATGAATAAACCTACTATAAACTCCTCTTACTTTTTCCACAACCAATAATTCTTTCACCTTGCAAGACATGACCATTCCAATATAGATCATATATGTTTCATCATGGTCCTTATGCCAGTTAGAATTTTTTTTAAATCCCCATATATTTAACAAACATTTATTGAAAGTTAATAAGACGTATAAATATATTTCTTCTGAAATAAACAATTTTAAATGCATTATTGGAAGGTCAACAAAAGTAATTTAGTGGAAATTCCTATTAAAGTGCTAGTAGTCGCTCTGTATACTCCATGCTTTGTTTATATTGCCATGGAAACATGTATATTATAGTTAAGTCACCAATTTCTGCATTGTAGTATGATTGCTTTTTCAAAACTCAGCTCTACGAGGTCAGATCCAGTTGAAAACATTAGATCAGTTTAATTGATTCACAAATGTTAGGTATTTTGTTACAATCTGTTATATTTCTTGGGTAGCTTTTCCTAAGTTTAACTTCATGAAAAAAATTTGGAAACCATCTTCAGACATAAATTGTTTTTAAAATACTGCTCTAGGGGGCCGGCCGCGTGCCCAAGTGGTCAAGTTCTCACTCGACTGTGGCAGCCCGGAGTTTTGCTGATTCGGATCCTGGGTGTGGATATGGCACCGCTCATCAGGCCATGCTGAGGCAGTGTCCCACTTGCCACAACTAGAAGGACCTACAACTGAAATATACAACTATGTACTGGGGGGATTTGGGGAGAAAAAGCAGAAATAAAAACAGAAGAAGATTGGCAACAGTTGTTAGCTCAGGTGCCAATCTTTAAAAAGAAAAATACTGCTCTATACCTAGACGGTAGGTACAGAACTTAATTGTAACATAAAAAGAAAGTGTTGGGCTTTCACTGAGTATGGCTTGATGGAAGTTGAGTCCATACTTCCCAGAAATCAGAGAATAGGGTATGTAATGTCACTAGGATAGCAAGTGTTAAATAAGACCATAAAATTGAATAAGTTGATCTCATAAAATATTGAAGAGAGAGGTGACATGGTGAAGCACAAAGATAATGTAGTGATTACGATTATTTTGAATTAAGAAAGAAAGCAAAAGTGTTAAATTATGGTAGCAGAAACCCTAGCATTTTTTGATGAACCAATTGCTGATAACTGATGCCAGGTCAACACAAAGCTAATTTCCCATTTTCATGAGAAACAGATGGTGTGGATGGACATGAAAATTGGCTTCATAGAGGGAAAAATGGTTTCGTTTGGCAAGTTCATTTTAGAAAATATACTTCAGAAGCTAGATTTGTGTAGCCATTTTGAATATGTTCCCCCACTGATACGGTTGATTAAAGGGTAATCATGGCTACATGTGTAGTCTGTGGAAGAATATCTAGATGCCTCCTTTTGAGAAGATCCTTTCCCTGACCAGTTGGGTGTGTGGAACACGTTTCTGCTAATTTTAATTTTATGTAACTTAAAGGAGCTTAATAAACAAGGAAAAAATATCACATAAATTAAATTACAGATACTTATATTGCTGGATGCCTGTGCCATATTTCTATGAAGAATAATTACAGAAAAATAAAAGAAGAGGCAATAGCCAATGCCCTTTTGCGCAAAGATTTTTTGTGAAAAATCAAGAAATATTTGTTTAAGAATAAGCAAATAAAATTTTATCTAAGAAGTTGTATTTCTGACTTGAAAGGAAAATTATTTTATTCAATTTAGAAATGAGACTTGAAGGATCAGAAGGCTCGAGTTGAGTTTTCATGTTTTCTTCCAGTTAAAGGTTTGATTTAGAAAAAGTAAAGGAAGTACGAGAGAAGAACAGCTGGCTATATATATTATGCCAAATAACTGTTTTTACAAACGTAGACCTACAACAAGAAGTTCGATAGCATAAAGACAGGCTCACTTTTTTGGCATGGCAATCTCCATTCTGATCAAAAGGCCTTTAATGCGAACATGAGGGGGAGAAAGAACATACTCCAGAAGAATTCTAAAACTGGGTGTAATTGAAGACAGCAGATGTGGTATAAAAGATGATTGGTAAAAATAAAATCAATACTCCCTAGCAGTTTACAAGGAAAATAATTGCAAGGTATGCAGTAAAATGTGTCTTGGGATGTAAATAATGACAGAGAGATTATGAGTAATAAACAAATTATCATGAAGTTTCAACACAGGACATAAATATCACATGGATAACACCAAAATTGTGTAGCGTGGAAATCACAACTATCAAAATGAATTTTATTCAAAGAACCATATCTGAGAATAAGAAGAAAGAAAACACATAATTGTACATATGAAGAAAGCATTCACCTATATAAAAAATCATTCATCAAATTAAGAATACATAAATGGATGATGGAAAGAATTTGGGGAAAGAATGGAACAAACTGGTAAGAGCGTTATAGCTCCACCAACTAGACAGCAAGTGTGGACGGAGCTATGGCTTAATATTTTCTTGGTTTGAATTCATGTGTAATGGAAGTACTGAGAGGAACTGTTGTTCTGAACTAAACTCTGATGAAAAAGTAAGAAATAGTTATTGATTTGGACATACATAAAATCTGAGAAGAATTGGAAAATGTACTCCTGGAATTGAATTTAATAAAGATAGGAAACGTTAAAATGCAGGCAATAGAGGCCGGCCTGGTGGCATGGTGGCCCAGGGTTTGCCGGTTTGGATCCCAGGTGCGGACACGGCACTGCTTGGCACGCCACACTGTGGTAGGCATCCCATACATAAAAAAGTAGAGGAAGATGGGCACAGATGTTAGCTCGGGGACAGTCTTCCTCAGCGAAAAGAGGAGGATTGGCAGCAGTTAGCTCAGGGCTAATCTTCTTCTTCTTCAAAAAATGTAGGCAATATAGCCATGGCATTAGCAGATTGTATTTCCAAAAAATGCAGAAATTAAATTATGCCCCCTTTTAATTAGAAAACAGTAGATTTGCTATTTAAAAATTTTGATAGCCATATTTTTAGGTTGAACTTTATGAAATTTTTGTTTTGGAAGCCAAAAATGGTCAAGTATCAACAATTTCAAATGGTTCAATAAAAAACGTATGGCATGCAAATTAATGTGAGACAAATAGACTCAAATTTGAAATGGCTAAAATATGAATGAATCCTCAAGAAGAGGTTCTCAAAACAGATTCCAACTTGGCTGTCCCTGGGCTCCAGGTGGCTGTCCTTCCTGTGGCTCCCCGGGACCCAGGGGCACAGCTGCTTCTGTTCCGTAGCTTAGCTCTCCCTGCCCCACTGCTTCCTCCTGGGCTACATCCTGCGCTCTGAAGGAGAAAGAAAGCATGAAGGACCCGCTTCAGATAAACTGTTACCCAGAAACGGCACATGCCGCTTCTCACGTTTCATTGGAGAGAACTAGGACCCTCTTTGTGCGCTCAAAAAGAAGAGTAAGGGCCGGCCCCATGGCCGAGTGGTTAAGTTCGCATGCTCCGCTTCGGTGGCCCAGGGTTTCACCGGTTCGGGTCCTGGGCGCGGACATGGCACCACTCATCAGGCCCTGCTTCGGTGGCGTCCCACATAGCGCAACAAGAGGCACTCACAACTAGAATATACAGCTATGTACTGGGGGACTGTGGGCAGAAGAAAAAACAAAGATTGGCAACAGATGTTAGCTCAAGGCCAATCTTAAAATAAAAAAGTGGAGAAGAGTAAATATATTTTTGGCAACAATCTGCAGTCTCTGAGACATGCACACACACTACATTGATAAAATTATTCTTGGAATGAGTGCAACAGCTCAGCTAATGGGACTTTAGAACCAGAGAGCCAGGGTCCAGATTCTGGTGATTCCTACTTACAGCAGAGACAGTGGAGCTCACTTAACATTTTGGCAATCTATCCATATTTCATGGACTTTGTGACGTTAGGGATGGTCTTGTTCTGGCCCATGGATGCAGGCTGAGAAGTCATCATGTAACTCCTCAGCGTGCTCCTCTAATACTGTGAAGTCTGAGGGGGCCATGTATTACAAAGGCTGCAGCCACAAGATGGTGGAGCTTCTGTGAGCCAGGGGCCCTGAGTGACCATACGAATTAGAGCCACACCCGGGCCATTAAGGACGGGTGGCTTGAAAGATAAATAACATTATTGAGTATTAGGTTACTTTAATCAGGGGGTTATCTGTTGCCACAGTAAAACCTAGCCTATGTATACATCTTGTATCATCTTTTTCTGGTTTCCTCATCTATAAACTACAATAATAATATCAAGTCACAGGGTTGTTGTGAGGATAAAATTATTTAATGGATGTAAAACACCAGGGGCATTGCTTGTTTGGAACTTAGTAGGCATTTAATAAATTGTTAGTTGTTAATAGGATTTTAGAAGTTAAAACAATGTTAACAGGGTTTCCCTCAATCCTGTTTTTTTTCCTTATCATATATATAAAAAAGGTTATTGCAATTTTTTAAACCATTTTATTGAGGCATGATCATACAAAAAGCTGTCCGTATATAATGTATACAACTTGATGCGTTCAGAAATAACTACACAACCTTGAAACCACCACCACAATTTATGCC
This sequence comes from Equus quagga, assembly GCF_021613505.1. NCBI lineage: Eukaryota > Metazoa > Chordata > Mammalia > Perissodactyla > Equidae > Equus > Equus quagga. The sequence goes on from NC_060275.1 coordinate 101,306,781, forward strand.
ACGAACATATCCATCACCTCCAAAGTTTCCTTCTACCCTTTTTATTTACTATTATTGATATTTTTATAAGAATACCTAACATGAGATCTACCTTCTTAGAAATATTTCAAATAACAATACAATATTAACTACCTCAATGCCATACAGTAGACTCTAGTTTTCATTCTACTTATATAAGTGAAACTTTGTACATTTGACTAATATCTTACCATTTTCCCCTCCCCCCAGACTCTGGCAACCACCATTCTACTATTTGCTTCAATGAATTTGACTATTTTAGATTCCTCATATAAGTGGTATCATGTAGTATTCTTGCATCTATGACTAGTTTATTTCACTTAGATAACATCCTCCAGATTCATCCATGTGGTTGCTACTGGCACATTTCCTTTACTGAGGAGGGATAATATTCCACTGTATGTATATACAGCAATTTCTTTACCCACTTATCTCACAAAGGACATTTTGGCCAGAAGTCCTAGGCAGGCTGCTGTTGTGGGGAGGCCTGGTGCTGGGTTCTGCAGGAGGGTGGTTCTGTTGCCCGGGGTCACAGGAGGGTGGGTAGGCCTGACGCCAGGGTCTGCAGGTGGGTGTGCCTGGTGCCAGGTCCCTAAGAAGGTGGGCCTGCTGCTGGAGGTCACAGGCAAGGGTTATCACACTTAAAAGCTTTAAAGCTTTCAATGATTCCAATTTTTAGCCTAACTTTGTGAGAAAATTATTTCCACTTACCAAGAAAAAAGCAGATGCACAAAACATTGAGGTAAGTTGAAAAACCATAAGTTTAATAGTTGTCAAATCAGGAATTAACCCTAAGGAATATCACATCAGAGACTCTTATACTGCCGCTTGGCTATCTGTCCAACACTTAGAACAGCTTGAAAATTAAAACTTTCTGCTTTATATATAATATACAAAATGATCATTTCTTTTATTATTACAATGTAATGCAAACTTACAAAACTTTTTGATTAGTAGATGCAAAGAAATCTTCATAGTGAATTTATTTCTTAACATACAATGTACAGATCACTGTATGCATAAGCAAGGCAGAAACGAATGTGTGAACTAAAGTTAAGAGAATAGTAAAAGGTTGTGGCCGGCCCCATGGCCCAGTGGTTAAGTTTGCGTGCTCCGCTTCGGCGGTCCAGGGTTTGGAACCTGGGCTCGGACATGGCACTGCTCGTTAGGACATGCTGAGGTGGCATCCCACATGCCACAACTAGAAGGACCCACAACTAAGATACACAACTATGTACTAGGGGGATTTGGGGAGAAAAAAGCTGGAAAAAACAAAAAGAAGAAGCTTGGCAACAGTTGTTAGCTCAGGTGTCAATCTTTAAAAAAAAAAAGAAAAAGAGAATAGTATAAGGAACAGAGAGCCAGAATGGAAAGCGCCATAGTAAAAGCTTCTAAGAAAACCAGTGATTGTGTTTTGTCTTAGGATTGTCCATTTGTTTTAATCTGTAGTCAAAGAAAAAGTGACAGAAAGAATACCAATGTTGGGACCAAAGGCACAATGTCGAAAAATGAGAGAATAAGAAAAGTGACTTTGCTGGTTTGCTTTCTTCTGAACTTCAGAGAAGAATCAGTTGCAAACTGAAAACTGGAGAATAAAAATATAACAAAACACCTAATAGCCATAAGTGACTTTTTAAGTTCGTTCATAATTTCAGAATGTGTTAAAACAAAACTTACTGGTTATTTAAATACATAAGTTTTTTAAAAATTAGTAATTTAAGAAGATGAGAGAAAAGCCAATTACTCTCTTATTTAAATTGGGGTGGGATGGGGAGACAGATTACAAAAATACAGGATAGTAAACGATGCTGATTTTTTGCCAAATTCTGGAAAAGAATAATAAACGAATTTCATGACCACATAAGTAAGGAGACAGTGATCGGAGTAGGAAATACAGCACACAGAAGCAGCAGGACTCTACATCCACGTTTGCATCCTTTTCTAAAGGATTATGTCTGAAGAATGGCAAAAAACAATGTAACGATGTCAGCATGGAATATGGTGGTATATCTTATATTAGCTTTGTAGAGTGGGTTTTATCATGATCTATATTTTCACAAGGGTTGAATGACTGATTGTGTCCTGAGTTACACATGGAAAAGACTCAATCTAGAAGGAGAACACATGTATCTGAATATTTTTCTCTAGTCTCTTTGATTTTATAAATCAATTCCACAAATAAATATATGCTGGAAGAAAAAAATAACTCAATACCTTATCTGTAAAACACAAGCAAATGACTCTTTCATAAAATTGAAGTTTTGTACGGATTAAATGACAAAATATTATGGAATTTCTTTGTAAACTGCAGTATACCCAGGAAAGAAATAGTTCTTTATGATTTACCAATAATTCCGTACTTATATCACCTTCTACTTGCCTGCAACATCACAGTGGGGATATTGGCCTACCACTGTATTTTATTTTTGCTTTGTTTCATCTATCCCTTTTTGGTACTTATTTCTAAAACTTGATGTCTGGAAGCTAATGATCTATATTTATTCTTCTACTGGATGTCCCTGTGTTTTAAGTATTTATACCTGACTTAACCAATCAATCATAAATAGCTCTAGCCACCTTCCAGACAATACAAACACCTTGGAATAATTTTCCTCAGGTCATTCTCTCTCATTCTACATGTAATTATTCCCTAATATTTTAGAATCATTTTCCTTTATCTTACCTCCTCCCAAAATGATTCATCATGATTATTGTTTTATATAACAATAATTTTATTTTCCAATGTGTTTACTTATTTTCATTTCAACTCCATTCCTTTTTGAAACGAACATCTTCCCTTAGGATTTAATTTTATTCTTCCTAAAATTCAAGGTTGGAAATTCACTTTTTGTGTCTGTGAGCAAGACTGGCCCTGAGCTAACACCTGTGACAATCTTCCTCTATTTTATGCAGGATTCTGCCACAGTGTGGCTTGATGAACAGTGTGTAGGTCTGCACCTGGGATCCAACCCTGCGAAGCCTGGGCTGCTGCAGCAGAGCAGGTGAACTTAACCGATACACCACGGGCTGGTCCCTAGAAATTCATGTTTTAGTAGAGTTTGGAAATGTTCTCATTTTTAAAAATCTAAGCATTTCTCTATTTTCTTTCATTATAAATGATAGTTTGGCAGATTCTTGAATTCTAGTTTGACAGCATTTCTCTCAGTACTTTGAAGAAATTATTTAACTCTCTGTTGGCTTCTCTTATTGTCCTAGAACATCTGTGTCAGTCAAATTGTTTCACTCTTTTATAAGCTTCTTTCTTTAATTCTATGTCACTTTTCAAAACTTCTCTTTGCCTGTGCTCAGAATTCTAGAATATTCTTTCCCATTAGAAGCACAGTGTTGGATCTTTTTATGATATCCTTTGCCTACTAATTTTCCTCATAGTTTCTATCTCTTTATCTATTTGTTGTTCATTTAGTACAATTTATTTAATGCCAAAAACCAGTTCTCCAAATTCTCTTTTCAGTTGCAGGCACCCTTTTTGCCCCATCCCTTGAGTTCTTCATTCTAACGAAGAATTTTTTCACTTTTTGAATTTCTATTTATTAAACATCCTCATTTTAATATAGTAACCTACAATTTCCCCATGTTCTTGAAATACAGTTGTTTCATACTCATTTTATACCATCTGACCTTTCTGACAGTCTAATTCTGCTATTTGTTATTTCTACTAACACGTGTTTTTGCCATATAACGTATTTTTTAAAATTTTGAAATATAAGCTCCTGTCAGTGGAATGTTGTCAGTCAGGACACTATGAACATTTTTGAGTATCTTTACTTTCCTCAAGAGAGAGTCATTTTGAATTTTATTTCAACAGGCACACCGATTTTATTAACAGTCCAGGACTATTTAATTGTGATTTATCTGTCTGAGTTTACAAGACCATACAAATATGTTAACTCAAACCCAAGCGGACACCAAAGAAGACCTGTGGTTATCAATTGTCAGGTAAAAGCCTTTTTTTTCCTTCTCCTGGAGCCCAGGAGACACTCAGTCTTGCTTGTTACCGTCTTTTGCCTCTGTATACATTTTCCCTAATGCACAGTTTCATGGAGTATTGGTCTCTTAAAGTGGCCTGTTTTTTTTAGGGCCCAAACTACTTGACTACTGAGAGAACTGCCTACTCTTTTACCCCCAAAAGTAGCAAACTGAACCAGTTGTTAGCTTTTGCTTTCTATTCTGTTTTCAACCGTCTTTCCATTGTTGGTCCTTAGCTATTTGTAAATATTTTTTTTAAACCTCATCTTTGCATATAAAAGTGTATTTGTCCGAGGCAATCCAGCACACAGTCCTCCCTCATTATCTGTGGGGGATTGATTCCAGGACCCCTGCGGATATGAAAACCCGTGGATGCTCAAGTCCTTACATAAATTGGCTTAGCATTTGCATATAACCTACACACATCCTCTCATATACTTGAAATCATCTCTTGATTACATATAATATCCAATACAACGTAAATTCTATGTAAATAGTTGTTGTATTGTTTAGGGAATAATGACAAGAAAAAAAGTCTGCACATGTTCAGTGCAGACCCAGCCATCATAGACCTTTCAGTAGGTCTTTCTATCCTGCATCCTCAGTGGGTTGAGTGCACAGATGCAGAGCTCATGAATAAGGTATCCCGCTATATTTAAGTTTTTTATGGAGGAATAGTTTCAGATTATATAATCTGACAAATTTCTGAAACTAGAGGAAATGTCTATCAGCGATTAATAGAACTTTTTTCTTTGTTTTAGTTGCTTTATTCTTTTTTAATGCTTTGTTACAAATGGAGAAGGTTTTCTTAGAATATTTATAGATTAAACAAAGCTAGGAGAGATAGCTAATGTGGTAAAAAACACTGATGAAACGATAACATGGAAATAAGATGAAATTTAACATCAGCAAAATTCTCAAGTGCAACTTAGAGCAGGCATGACATGACGGCTTTTATTATAAGCATCTTGAAAACCATGGTCTGTGTGGGACGAAGATCCTCCCAAAGGAAGGAATCAGAAGTCTTCAAATATTTGAGGGATGGTGAAAGAAAGGTTAGAAATTTCTTAAGCTGTTCTGAAAGATGACTGGGAATAAAAAACTCAGGATTGCAAAGGAAGAAATGCTGAATCAATATAAGGAAGACCTTTTTGACAGTTAGAGATTTTATCAAAAAACTGGCTTCTTTCTAAAGCATTTAGAATGATTGCAGAAGAGAACATGTGGGTATCTACCTAAGGTGCGGTCGATGAGGTTGCTGCGCTCATGGAAATTGCACTGGGGGCATAAGTTTCCTGAAAATCTATTAGTCCATGACTCTATGATTGTGTATTTATTTCCTGTTTGTTCCTAGGAAAATTTTAAAATATGTCATTCACTAGCTGGTTATGAAAAATGCATACAGTCATTGTATTGAGTAAAATAGTTTTACTATGTGGTTCTCAGTGCTACAACCTATATTAGATGATTCAAACTACTTGAAACAAATTATTAGGTATTGTGGGTTATGTGTGATATTACGTCTGGGACTTTTTCATTCAGCTTTCCTCAAAAAAGGAAAAAATTCAACGGCTCTAATATGTTTTGGAAAATCTCATAGGAACAAAAACTTATATAAGTTGTTATGCCCCAAATAAGTATCAAATATAAATTTGATATTGTATTTGATATAATAATAAATAAAAGTATCATAAAATTTCATGTCCCATTTTAGAAAAATGACCTTCATCTTTTAAAAGCAGTATCGGCAGTAAATACATGTCAAGACTGATTATGTTAGTTAGCTTATTCACACATATTTCCAGTTTTTAGCTAAATGTACTCAGCTTGGTTTTGTGTAATTCTATATTCTAAATTCTAAATATTCAATAATTCTAAGTATACTTATTGAGCATCTCTTTTTTCTGAGGGGCCCGTAGGTGCTGTGGATATAAAGAAAGGAGAAAATATAATTGATTATATTTTAATAAAGATTATGTTCTAGCGGGCTGGGTAGATATTATTAAGGAACCACCCAAGAATTATTTAAAAATTCAGGACATTTCCAAGAGAAGAGGCATATAGTGAGATAACAGTATTTATTAGAGGAAGTAGTTTTAGTGAAGGAGGTCAGGAAAACCACCTCTAAGTAAATGATTGATCTGGGACCTGTAGGCATTAATTAAATAAAAGAGAGAGGATAGAAGTGGGGTAGAGTTCCGGAAACTATTTCAGGAAGAGGGAATATCTTGGGCAAATCACCTGATGGAGCTGGCTGAGCTCTAGCAACTGAATAAAGGTCCTGTGGTTGGATTACAGAAAACCAGCAACGACACGATACAGGGTGAGATTTGCCAGAATTATATCAACATTTTCCCTATTTAAGGAATAACTTCTATACTCTCTGGGTTTGAAACTCAGCAATGAAAAATTCAATATACGAAAATGTGTGGACAGTTCATGCAGATTAACTCTTTTAGAAACATTTATATATTTATTTCAACTCTACCACCTTTCTTTTAAGTGCAGGTAACTGATAACTGATTATCTTTGGAAAATTCAAGGTACGGTCAAAATTGGCATCTCTTTCCTTGAAAGTAGCATTTCATTTAAATGTCCCCTTTGCCCCATGGCACTCTCAAATTTAAGCCTACTGTCTCATTTTTACATCACTGCTAAACTGTATGAGAACCTTGCTCTCACTCTCTCCATGTGTTTTTGTTAATCAAATCCCGTTTACAGCTCAACATACTCCAATCTGGACTTTGGCTTCATAACTTCACTAACACTCTTCTTGATAATGTCTCCGGTGACTCCTTGGCAGCTAAATCAGAGGAATATATTTTACTCCTTGTTTTGCTTATCCCACACAAACATTTGACACCATTAACCATTTCATCCTTTAAAGAATCCCACTTGAGTGGCTTCCACAACTGATGTTCTCCTTGTTTTTCTCTTATCTACTTGTCTTTCTCCATGTCAATCTTCACTGTGGGCCCTCCTCTTCTTTCTTACACTTTAATATTGAAAGCCCTCAGGTTTCTGTCATGGGTCCACTTTTCTTTTACTCTATATCTGCAAATGCTTTCATCCACCTGCGTGACTTCAATATTATTTGTCCACCTTCATTAATTACAATCCAATGACAACAACCTGATTCAAACCACTGTTAGAATTTGCCTGGTATGATGTTTAATTTTATGTGTCAACCTTACTATTCCACGGGGTTCTCAGACATTTGGGCAAACCTCATTCTGGGTGTGTCTGTGATGGTCTTTCTGGATGAGATTAACTTTTGAATCAGTAGACTAAGTGAAGCAGATTGCCTCCCAAATGTGGGTGGGCCTCATTCAAGCAACTGAAGACCTGAGCAGAGCAAATGGCTAGGTAAGAAGGAACTCCTCCTGCCTGATTGCTTGAGCTGGGACACTGGTTTTTCCTGGCCTTTGATTCAGTCTGAAACATCTGCTCTTCTTGGATCTCAAGCCTGTTAGCTTTTGGACTGGAACTTACATCATTGGCTCCCCTGGTTTTCAGGCTTTTAGACTTGGATTGGAACTACGCATTGACTCTCTTGGGCTTCCAGCTTGCCAGCTGCGGGTCTTGGGTCATCTCAGCTTTCATAATTGTGTGAGCCAATTTCTTATAATAAATCTCTCTCTCTGTCTTACTTAAGGAATTAATTTTTTTAAATGAGAGTTTGATTTTTATGTATAACATTTTGATGTTTTATCTTCATCTTGATATCGAACTCAAAAAATATAATCCATGCATTGGTATGCACTATATTTCAAGTACTGTTTAGTTATATTAGTTGCTTAGTGTTTTGCCCAGTTAAAATTTCTTGAATTATTTTTGTTTATAAGAGCAAGTTAAATGAGACTTTAAAGATGGTTTATTATTCCTACGCTGCAAAATCACTTGCTTGATGTTATCAATAAGTGCATTCTACCTACCACAGTAGAATAGCAGACATGTTTTTTATTATCTGCCCATCAAACACCAACACAATGAAAATAAAAGAGTACGTGTGTTTTTGTTAAGAACCTAGGAAATTTGAGTTCTATTCTAACTACTTAAATGATCTTAGAAAAATTTCCTCTTTTTCTTCTCATTTGTTTTTTTTACCCACCTATGAAATGTTATTATTTGGACTAAATGATCCAAAATATTCCCACTAACTCAAATTTTCTGACTGCAGATTTTAAAAATATATAAGATGCTTTACTTGTAACAAACAAAAATGAAGACTGTGAGGGAAAAGGAAATTTCAGAAAAACAAAATGCAACCTGAGTCATCTATGTACAATACAATTGCAATCAGAACTTATTTGATTATTAAAGTGGAGATACAAAGAATAACTGTACCTACATGAATATCAGTCCATTTTTAGAACCAGTTGTTTTCTCTAAAATTATCTAACACATAATTCTCAAAAGTGTCATGTCTCCAAAAGGTTAGAATTGGGATTATTTGTACCATTTGCTCTGTCCAAGATAGGCACAATCAAAAATTAGCGTTTCTCATATATATATTTTCCTCTAAGCAAATGCAAAGAGTATTAATGTTGCTAATAGCATAATCAGTTTCACCCTACTGAAGCACATTCTTTCATCACAAATGTAGTATGAAGCTACAGAGATTATAGATAAATATATAGTAGCTGTCCAATATTTTAAAATTGTATTGAGTTCATGGAACTCTATTAATAAGCTACTCTGTTTGGCTCCCGATTGGACTTCTAAGATGCAAACATTGTTCTTTATTTGTCTCCTTTTTCTCTCTCTTAATAAAAAAAAGTATGGAAAAGGAAACTCCATTTCCAATTTTAAACCATATTTTAGTCAGAATATCCAGTGATTTTCCTTTATATATAATTTCAGAGTTTGAAGTCTCTGCTGGCAAGTCAAAGGACTGCCTGCTTCATTTTTACGCTACTGAGAATTTGTTGATCTTCAACTGAAAAGGAAGTACTGAGCACAGTACCTTTGGAGCTTGAGGACTTCTCGTTTAGAAATGATTTATACCCTGGAAAGAATTGTTCCATATGTCATCAGTCATAGCACATATCTAAACTTTTAAATTATATTAGAGCAGAAGCACACAAGTAGAAAGCGTTTTGTATGTGAAATTCAAACATATTTATGCACATCAAAAAAGTTATATTGAGTCTAAGAGTTTAGATGTATAATCAGAAGATGTTTTAAGAATCTTACAGAGTATACAACCAATTGTTTGATTTATTTTCCTCTTTTAGTAATTTTTGTTGTTTTATTTTAAGGAAAATAAAGGTCCAATCAGAGTTAATGTAAATGGAAAGACGCTTAAGTCATACTCCATGCTGATCCATTCATTCAGTGACCACACATTTATTGAGTACATATTCCAGTCATATATTTAACATTGGATTGAAAGGAGGAATGCTAATCTAAAATAATTCTGTGGAATAAAAATATAATTATATTGCTGCTAGATTTTTTAAATTAAATTTATCATTGTAGACACATTGAATAAACAACTACACATGGATCTATTTTGTCTGTTAGAAGTTCAGAAATTAGTTGACAGACTCTTGCACACCAGGTAACTGAGAAAACCTCCACATCAAAATGAGTAAAAAATTGACGCATAATCTTGCCATAAATCCCTTGCCCAGCACAGTGCCATACAAGCAGGAGGGAACACCCAACTTCCAGCTTTTCCCTGAAGAGACAAGATTTTGGACAGCACATATAAAACCCTTTTTTGACTGCTACCCAAGACTGAGTTGTATCTCATTTGTCTCTGGCAGCTGGCAGCCCAGCATTCACTAGTACCTTGGGACAACAGAGAGCAAAGAGGTCATTTTAAATGGGTGCACAAGCACTTCCTGTGGCTCCTCATCCTGGTCAGTGCAGAGCAAGGAGGCAACAAAGCCCAGTTCCCAGCTGCTTTCTGAAAGGAATTGGGCTGCACATCTAATATTCCAACTCTCCAGTTGCTGTCCAAGGGCCTGACATCTAACTAACTTGTCTTTGGGGTTGACAGAGGAGGCAATCACTAGTCCCCTGGGAGTTTGAATGGATGTGTGGGCACTCCTTGTGGCTTCTTCCCCTAGCTCACTCCAGCAATGAAACTAAGACTCCAGCTTCTCCCTGAAAGGAGATGGAGTACACATCCAAAGACTTGACTTTTCCAGCTGTTGCCTGAGGGTATGGCTTAGAACTCTTCTGTCTCTGGAAGCTGATGAGGCCTGGCACTCACTAGTTTCCTGGGGTCTACTGAGAACAAAGTAATGGTTTTGAACAGCCCTGTGGGCCATTCCTGTGAATGCTCTCCCATACCCCACTTACTGCAGCAATAAAACCCAGCTCCCAGCTTATTCCTGGAAGGGGTTAGACTGCATATCTAGTGTTCCAACTTTTCTGGTTGCTGCCCAACTGACTGGCTTCTAACTCACCTATCACTGTGAGCTGATATGCAGGCAATCAGTAGTCTTCTGGAAGTTTGAATAGGTATGTGGACAACATCCTAATGTTCCTCCCCTGGTTCACTCCAGTAATAAAACCAAGCCTCAGTTTCTCCCTAGATGGAGTTAGACTATCCATCTGGCCCTCTCAATTTTTGGCTGCTACCCAAAAAACTGGCTTCTACCATGCTTGTCTCTGAGATCTGATGAGGCCTAGCATTTACTAAGCCCCTGGGGGTGACAGAGAGCAAGGCAACAGTTTGGAAGTTCATGTGATCTGATTAAGTGTGTGCAGGCATTTGCCACAGCTCCTCCCTTCAGTTCAGTGAAGAGTGAGCAAGTTATAAGCTTCACTTTCCAGCATCACCCTAAAGAGAAAAGGAATTGGACCATATGTCTAGCATCCTAAGTTTTGGGGCTGCTATTGAGAGATGGGCTGTTATCTCACCTGTCTCAGGGACTGATGGAACTTGACACACTCTAGCTCCTGGGGGGCCACTAAGAGCAATGACGGTGGTCTGGATGAGCATAGAGGTTTGAGATGCACCCAGAATCTCTGGCCAATCTGATTGGTGAGGATCATCTCCTGTTAAGGGCAGTCTGTTAAGACTGAGAGAAATGGCTGTTTTATCTAAAGTGCAGAAACCAACACAGAGAGTCAAAGAGAATGAAGAAACAAGTAAATATGTTCCAAATGAAAGAATAATATAAATCTCCAGAAACTGACCCTAATGAAATGAAGATATGTTATTTACTAGATGGAGAATTCAAAATATCAGTCATAAAATGCTCATCAAGGTCAGGAAAGCAATGCACAAACAAAGTGAAAATGTCAACCAAAAGATGGAAAACATTTTAAAAGTACCAAACAGGAATGATAGAGCCAAAGAATACAATAACTGAACTGAAAAATTCAATAAAGAGGATCAAAAGAAGACTAGATCAAGTAGAAATAAGAATCAGTGAAATCAAAAGCAGATCATTGGAAATCATCCAGTCAGAGGAACAAAAAGGAAAAAGGTTGTCCACATATCTATTCATAGTCAAGATAGCTTATAAGACATATGAAACATCATCAAGGGTACCAACACAGGCATTATAGGTCTCCCAGAAGAAGAGAGTGAGAGAAAGGAGCAGAAATATTATTCAAAGCAGTAATGACTGACAACTTCCCAAATCTGGAAAAAGAAGTCAACATTGAGATCAAGGAAGCACGAAAGACACCAAATAAGAGGAAGCAAATGTGACCCACAGAGACATGTTATAATCAAATTGTCCAAAGTTAAAGTTAAAGAGAGAATTTTGAAAGCAGCAAGAGAAAAGCAACTTGCCACACACAAGGGGAGCCCCATAGGAGTATCAGTGGATTTTTCAGCAGAAACTTTGCAGTCCAGAAGGGAGTGGGATGATATATTCAAAGTGCTGAAATAAAAAACTATCAATCAAGGACACTATACCTAGAAAAACTGTGTTTCAAAAATGAAGAGGAGATAAAGACTTTTTTAATCAGACAAAAATGAAAGGAATTCATCAATACTAAACCAGCCTTACCAGAAACCTTAAAGGGAATTCTTCAAGTCAAAATAAATGGAGACTAATAGCAACACAAGAGTACAAGAAAGTATGAAACTCATTGGTTAAGGTAAATATAGGCAAAAACACTGTACTACTGTAACAGTGGTGGGTACATCACTTTTAATTCTAGTATAAAAGTTAGAAGACAAAAGAATTAAAATAAATATTAGTAAATTATATTAATGGTACAAAATATAAATAGTGTAAATTGTGAGATCAATAGCATATAATGTGGAGGGAGGAGAGGTAAAGTGTAGAATTTTTGTATACAAGGAAAGTAAAATTATTAGATTAAATAGAGTGTTATATCTATAAGACAATGTATGTCAGTCCCATGGTAAACACAAAGAAAATACCTGTAGAAATGACACCCAGAAAAGAGAATTGCCAAAGCTTATCAGTACAAAAAAACCAACAGAACACAAAGAAAGACAGCACTGGAGAAAAAGAAGGGCAAGGGAACTACAAGACAGAAGAAAAATGTTAACAAAATGACAATAGTAGGGGCTGGCCCGGTTGCATAGTGGTTAGGTTCGTGCTTTCTACTATGGTGGCCCAGCGTTCACAGATTTGAATCTCAGGTGCAGACCTACACACCACTCATCAAGCCGTGCTGTGGCGGCATCCCACATCCAAAATAGGGGAGGATTCCCACAGATGTTAGCTTAGTGACAATCTTCTTCATGCAGAAAGAGGAGGATTGGTGACAGATGTTAGCTCAGGGCCAATATTCTTCAATAGAAAAAAATTAATAATAGTAAACACTTCCCTATCGATAATTACTTTATAAATGTAAATGGATTAAACTTCCTAATCAAAAGACATAGAGTGGCTGAACGGACTAAAAAACTATATACTGTCTAGAAGAACTCACTTTAGATTCAAGGACACACATAGGTTGAAAGTGAAGAGAGGAAGAAAGATATACCACAAAAATGATAACCAAAAAAAAGTAGGAATAGCTATACTTATATCAGAAAACATAGACTTTAAGTTGAACAAATTCTCTAGAGACAAAGGAGGTCATTACACAAGTAGAAAGGATCAATTTAACCAGATCATATAATAATTATAAATATATATGCACCTAACAACAGAGCACCTAAACATATAAAGCAAACATTGACAGAACTGAACTGAAAAATTGACAGCAATACAACAAAAGTAGGAGACTTCAATCTTCCACTTTCAGTAATGGATAGAAATCCAGACAGAATGTCAATAAAGAAATATCAATAAAGAATAGCAGACTTTAAAAACATTATAGAACAAATGGACCTGACAGACGTATACAGAACTGTCTACCCAACAATAGAAGAATACACATTCTTCTCAATGTTTCCAAAAGAAACATTCTCCAGGGTAGATCACATACTAAGTCACAAAACAAATCTTAACAAATTTAACAAGATCAAAATCACTCCAAAAATGCTTTCCAGCCACAAAGGAATGAAACGAGAAAACAATGAACAGTAAGAAAACAGAAACATTCACAAATACATGGAAACTAAACAACACACTCTTGATTAACTATTGGCTCAAAGAGAAAATCAAAAGAGATTTTAAAAATATTTCAAGACAAACAAAAACAAAAATACAACATGCCTAAACTTATAGAATGCAGCAAAAGCAAGACTAAGAGGGAAGTTTACAATCATGAATGCCTACACTGTAAAAGAAGAAAGATCTCAAAGATCTTACACCTCAAGGAACTGGAAAAAGAAGAAACTAAGCGTGAAGTTAGAGAATGAAGGAAATAATAAAAAGCAGGGCAAAAATAAATCAAATAGAAACTAGAAAAATAATTTAAAAATTTAAAAAAACTAGGAGTTGGTTCTTTGAAAACAAAACAAAATTGACAAACCCTTAGCTAGACTAAGGAAAATGAAAGAATATTCAATAAATAAAATCAGAAGTGAAAGTGGAGACATTACGACAGATACCATGAAATAAAAAAGATCACAAGGGATGATTATGAATAAGTATATTCTGAAAAATTGGATAAACTAGGAGAAATGGATAAATTCCTAGAAACATAAGACTTACCAAGACTGAATCCAGAAGAAATAGAAAGCCTGTACAGACCAATAATAAATAAGGACATTGAATCTGTATTCAAAAGCCCACAACAAAGAAAAGCCCACGACCATATGGCTTCATGGATGAATTTACCAAACATTTAAAGGGGAATCAATCCCAATCCTTCTTAAACTCATCAAAAAAATGGAAGAAGAGGAAACACTTACAAACTCATTTTATGAGGCCAACATTACTCTGATACCAAAGTCAGAATAGACACCAGAAGAAAAGAAAACTACAGGTCAATATCTAAATGAATATATATTCAAAAATATTCAGTAAAATACTAGCAAATTGAATTGAATAACACATTAAAAGTATCATACACCATGATCCAAAATTATTTATCCATGGAATTCAAGGATGGTTCAACATATACAAATCAGTCAATGTGATACCCCTCATTAACAAAATGAAAAATTAAAAAACACATGATCCTCTCACTAGGTGCAGGAAATGCATTTGACAAAATTCAACATGGCTTCCTGATAAAAACCCTCAACAAAATAGGCACAGAAGGAACTAACCTCAACTCAATAAAGTCCATATATGAAAAGACCAGAGCTAACATCATACTTAATGTTGAAAATTGAAAGATTTTTCTCTATAATCTAGTACAAGGCAAGGATGCCCACTCTCATCGCTGTATTTAATGTAATACTGGATGTCCTTGCCAGAAGAAAATGAAATAAAAGACAGCAAAATCAGAAAGGAAGGAGCACAATTATCTCTGTGTGCAGATGACGTGATCATATATGTAGAAAATCCTAAAGACACAACAACAACAACAACAAAAACTGTTAGAACAAATAAATGAATGCAGTAAAGTTACAGGACCCAAAATCAACATACAAAACTTGGTGGAATTTTTATATGCTAACAACAAACCATCTGGAAAAGAAACCAAGAAAATAATCCCATTTCCAGTGGGAAAGAAAGAATGAAATACTTTGGAATAGACTTAACCAAAGAGGTGGAAGACTTGGACACAGAAATAAATAAAACATTGATGAAGGAAATTAAAGACACAAATAAATGGAAAGGCAGCTCATGTTCAAGAATCGGAATGATTAATATCTTTAAAATGTTCATATTACCTCAAGTGATATACAGATTCAAAGCAATCTTTATCAAAATCACAATGGCACTAGAAATAGAAAAAAAGAATTCTAAAATTCATATGGAAACAATAAAAGACCCTAAATAGGCAAGCAATTTTGAGAAAGAAGAATAAAGCTGGAGGAATCACACTTCGTGATTTCAAAAAATATTATAAAGAAACAGTGATAAAAACACTATGATACTGGCATAAAAACAAACATATAGACTACTAGAACAAATAGAAATCCTAGAAACAAATCCACACATTTATGGTCAATTTTCTTTGACAATTGTATCAATAACACACAATGGGGAAAAGATATTCTCTTCAGTAAATGGTGTCGGGAAACTGCATATCCACATACAGAAGAAAGAAATTGGACCTTATCTCATACGACATACAAAAATCAACTCAAAATGAATTAAAGACTTAACTCGAAGACTTGAAACCATAAAACTACTAGAAGAAAACACGAGGAAAAGCTTCTTGACTTTGGTCTTGGCAAAGACTTTTGGTCATACAACAAAAGCACACTCAACAAAAGTAAAAATATTTGTAAGATTAAATAAAACTAAAAATCTTCTGCCTAGCAAAGGAAATAATCAACAGAGTGTAAAGGCAACCTATGAAATGGGAAAAAATATTTGCAAACCATATATCTGATGAGGAGTTAATTTCCAAATTACATAAGGGACTTAGACAATTCAATAACAGAAACCAAATAACCTAATTGAGAAATGGGCAAAGAACCTGAAAAGACACTTATCAAAAAAAGCATACAGCCAACGGGTACAAGAAAAAGTACTCAACATCACTACTCATCAGGGAAATGCAATCAAAAGCACAGTGAGAGATCATCTCACACTCCTTAGAAGGGCTGTCATCAAAAAGAAGAACAAGGGCCGAGCCGGTGGCCGAGTAGTTAAGTTCGCAAGCTCCTCTGTGGTGGCCCAGGTTTTGGATCTTGGGCTCAGACATGGCACTGCTCGTCAGGTCACGTTCAGGCAGCGTCCCACATGCCACAACTAGAAGGACCCACAACTAAGATATACAACCATGTACCGGGGGGGGGGGGGGGTGGGGAGATAAAACAGAAAAAAAAAGATTGGCAACAGTTGTTAGCTCAGGTGCCAATCTTTGAAAAAAAAAAAAGAAGAAGAACGATAGCAAGTGTTGATGAGGATGTGGAGAAAAGGGAACCCTTGTACAATGTCGGTGGGAATATGATTTGATACAACCATTATGGAAAACAGTATCGAGGTTCCTCAAAAAAATGAAAAATAGAACTACCATATAATTGAGCAATCTCACTTCTGGGTATATATCTGAAGGAAAGGAAATCAATATATTGAAGAGAGAACTGCTCTACCATGTTCATTGCAGCACTATTCACAATAGCCAAAATATGGCAACAACATTAATGCCTGGCAATGGATGAACACATCAAGGAAAATTGTGGCACATATATACAAGGGAATATTATTCAGCCATTAAACAAAAGGATATTCTGCCATTTGTGACAACATAGATGAACCTGGAGGACATTATACTAGGTGAAATAATCCAGACACAGAAGGCAAATACTGCACGATCTCACTTATACGTAGAATCCAAAATAGTCAAAATCATAGAAGCAGAGAGTAGAATGGTGGCTGACAGAGATGAGCGGAGTAAATGGCAAGATGTTGGTCAAAGGGTACAAAGATTGCAAGATGAATTGGTTCTGGATATCTAATGTACAATATGGTGACTGTAATTAACAATAGTGTATTGTATACTTGAACTTTGTTAAGATCTTAAGTTTTCTCACCACAAAAAAGTAAAAAATGGTAACTATGTGAGGTGATGGATTTGAAAATTAGTTTGATTGTGGTGATCATTTTAAAATCAGTACATATATCAAAACATCAAGTTGTACATTTCCTATGTACCAATTTTACCACAATAAAACTGAAAAAAATATTAGCATAAACATTTTTAATGAGATTCCACTATGATGTCCTCAAGCATATTGCTAGTTATTAAAGAGTCAAATCACAAATGAAGTAGTTTACTATTTCCATTGTTCATTAAATACTTATTGCTTAAGATGTAACTTCCTTTATCCAATGGACATGTCTTAATATTATTGCCTGGTGAATATCTTTGGGTTGGAGGAATGAATGCTAAAAAGAAAGTTAAATAACCATCATTGCCACAGAATCACAGCAGTAATATTTTCTCCCTTCTGTATATAATTTATGTTTCTCCTATAATCCTTACCAAATAATATTCTAAAATAGATTAGGATGACATATTTCTCAGAGAATCTGGCTTAGCTAAAAATACCAGGGATAGACTGTCTTGCAGAGAAATCGGGTCAATTGACTCTCAGTAAACTGAAGACCACCATTGCTTTCCACAAAAGCTGGAAGTTTAAAAACCATTTGGTTAACAGTTAGAGGGATATTTTTCTATTGAATCTGTTAAGACTAGGGTGATGAAACATTTGAAATACTCTTTCTTACTACACCAAATTGTTCTTTTCTATACAAATTATTTAGCTGTGAGTATAATTAAAAAAGAGTGTTACATCCCATGTGGGCCAAAAATAATTGTATAATTCCGCATTTTAAAAAGCACACATGGTCAGCATATTTAACTACACTGATTTGTGTTTTGAGCAATTTTTATTCACCATGATGTCAAAGTGCTTTAAAATTCAGCAAATTTTTATACAAAACATATTTAAAATTACTTCACACTTCAGTGAAATTCACTCAGCTTTAGGCTAAATATAGAAACTTAACAGTCTACCACACTCATGTCAAAGCTGGTTAAGGGGGGAAGTAGAAAAAGTAATCCATTCGTCAAAATGTCCAAGGAAATATAACATTCGTGGCACACTAGATTCCTTGTGGCACACTGCTATTATTATATTATTTACTTTTTGTCGAAACTTTTTTATAAACTGTCCTAGAAAAGAATAGCACTTTTAAATGATTTGAGACTTATGTGTACATTTATTAAATTTAAGATTAAACTATATAGGGATTCAAGCTTTTCTGACTAGCCTTGTGTTATAAGACTTTTATGTCTTTTCTATTTAAATTCTTAAGTATTATATAAATATACTTTCAATGCTATGCTTAAAATAAATGATAGTTCAAGATATATTTAATCCAGTGGTTGTAAAATGGATGCAAGGGCCGTTTGAGGATCATTTCAACTAAAACAATCTCTGATTTAAAAGGAAAAACAACCAAGGCTAGTCAGGGAAGAGTTGTCTCTCTTCTAAGTGACTTGAAAGTACTCCCTTGAAAGTATAATACTTCAGATATTCTCAATACTATGATTATGGCCCTCCTGACTCTCTAAATTAATGCCCATAAATCTCATCTAATAATCTAATTTTTTTTAAGTATGCTTTTTTTTTCTCCCCAAAGCCCCAGTACATAGTCATATATCCTAATTGTAGGTCATTCTAGTTCTTCTGTGTGGGATGCCACCACAGCATGTCTTGATGAGCAGTGCTTAGGTCTGTGTCCAGGATCTGAACTGTTGAACCCTGGGCCACCAAAGCTGAGTGTACGAACTTAACCACTTAGCCACCAAGCCAGCCCCTAATCTAATTTTTTAAAAAGAGGATGACTCCAAAGTCTGAAGTAATACAATCTTGGTTCCAATCTTGCCTCCCCTAATACTACAGCATCAGTAAATTATTTTACCTCCCTTCGCTTCACTTTTCCTCATCTGTTAAATGTGTATAGCAGTGTTACAGTTCACAGAAATATCTAAGGATTAATAAGATAGCACACGAAAGCTGTTAACATTGCATGGTCCAGATTGCACATTTAGCCAAAGGATGTTAGCTGCTATTATTTCTGTTTCTTTTCAAAATTAGGTTATGTATTTCCAGCTACCTTTAAGATGTCTTCATCTAAGTTGTATCATCAGTAATGCACACTTAGCAAGGTCAATATTAAATACAAAATAAAATGAAATACATGTCTTGTCACAAACCACCTCTGATATGCCACGACTAAAGTCTCATTCACCCAGGTTTAAAACATGAAATTATCTTTGTCTTCTGTTTCTACATACACAATTATTATATCCTCTGAATTTTCCTTCCCCATGAACCTCTTTCAAGATTCTTCTCAAATACTAGTTGAAGTCTTCATATGTCTTAACTACACTACTGCCTTTGAGACTTACGGTCTCCTAACTATTCATGCTGCCTCCAGTTATTTCTACTCTATAAAATCTAATTCTTTGCAGCTAGATTGATCTTACTGAGGTGCACTTCTTGTCACATTACACCTCTGGCCAGAAATTATCAATTGCACTCCAAAACAAAATAAATTCCAAATTTCCTATTCTATCATTCAATACCAACCTACTGCGGATACCAATACTATGTATGTCTTCTTTACTCATACCCTTATGAATTCTCACTATTTCCTACCAAAACTCTACTTTTTCCAACCTTATGCCATTTCTTACAATTTTGCATAAGTTTCCCTTATGTTTAGTAGAGAGTCAGCTACTTTTATTAAATAAATACAGGGGTTATGATATAATTCAAAATAAGGACTAAATGTCAAATAAAACAAAATTCTGAGAAAGAGAATATCTACAGAGTGTACTAGTTTTTTAGGGCCACTGTAACAAGCAGCCTAAAAGAACAGAAATTTATTCTCTCACAGTTCTAGAGGCTAGAAGTCTAAAATCAAGGTGTTAATAAGGTCGGTTCCTTCTGGAAGACTTTGTAGGAGAAGCTGTTCCAGGGTTCTTCCTTAGCTTCTAAGTGGTTACCAGACTCTGTTGGTTTTCCTTAGTTTATAGATGGATCACTCCAATTTCTGCATCCATTGTTGTCAAGCCAATGTCTTCTCCTGTGTGTCTAGGGTCTTCATATGTCATTCTCCTTTGTTGCTCTGTCCTCTTTCTATAAGGACACCAGTCATATTGGATTAAGGCCCCAATGTACTCAGTATGATCCCGTCTTATCTTTACTGATTATATTTGACCCTATTTCTTAAACAAGGTCACATTCTAAGGTATTGGGAGTCAAAATTTCAACATACCTTTTTAGGGGTACAATGCAACCCATAAGAAAAGGGAGTAAAAAAGTCATGGACACTGGATGCTGGAGCTAGACAACCGGAGTTGGTTCCTCCCTCCCTGAGTTGGTTTCTCACTACCTGGTTTGATTCCTCCTTCCTGCTACTTACAGAGCTCTGTGGTGCCAAGCAACTAGTCAAGCTGTCTGCACTGCAGTTGCCTCATCTGTAATGTAAAAATAGTGATAGTTCCCACCTCCATGCATTTTTGTGAGGATAGGGGACATTAACATGGATAAACCATTTAAAACAGTGCCAGGAATGCAGCAATCAATGTATGTATTATCTTTTAATTATTGCAGGGAGCTAGGAGGTAGTAGGCTCATGTGTCCAGTGGGGGCATGGAGGGTTGGGCCTCTCTTTGTAATCCCCTTAACCACATACTTCACTTGATGTTTTCCTACTTCTCTGACTTCTTTTCTTGATCTCTTCTGGTTTCCACCTTACTCTATTAAGTAGAATAGCCGTAAGAACATTCATGGAATATCTTTATTAAATGTACTACTAAGGTACCAATTCTTATCTGCCTGAGGCAAATAAAGTCACGGAGGAGGAAATGATTGACTGCTTTACTACTAAAGGTTGGAGGGCCCCAAGAATGAACACTGGTGCCTCAGCAGTTCTCTATTTACAGCCCTCGCCTTCAGAATAACTTCCAATCCCACGTCTTTATACGCCATCTATATTGCAATGAACTCCGTTAAAAAAAAGTTCCAAACTGGTGTACACAATTAATTGCCTACATGACATCTACACAAAATTTTCTAATATCTTATTAAAACTATTAAACTGGAAAGAGTCAAATTCACATTAAGTGAAAAAAATATTTATTTTTAAAACCAAGTTTATAGAACAAAATAATTACAAAAGAACAATTATTTTAACATTTCCTTCTTGCCCACTCCCCATCCTAACTTTAACTACTTTTGTTCTCTAATACCTGACTTTGGAGATATTTGGTTTGAAATTTATAATGATAAACCTTTTTTTCTTTTATAATTTATATTTTTGCCAATTCTGGGTATACATAAAAAACATGAAAAGAATGAAAGCATAAAATAGAATAATAATTAACATTGATGATCTTTCATAGATAGAGTAAGCCTAGTTTTGCTCAAAATGAGAATCTATTTGCAAATTCCATAAATGTTCAGGAAACAGTAAACATTCCCATCACATATTTATTCTTATACTAAGCAATATTCCTAAAGGGAAAAGCCATATTAGATGGTAATTTTAAATTAAATTAGCAGTATAGAGAATATTATACAATTCTTCATGACCAAGTGAAAAAGGTAATGTATCTATGTAAAGACCTTCAATAAACCCCAGTAGTTCATAACATGAAAACGTCTGTAAAAGATACCTATAACATACTTATTTTCATTGGAAAGTAAACATTAGTTTTTACAGTGGATTTAAATTCCATGTTTTATTTTATAAGTGATATGATAGAGGAATATTCCCAATTTACATACAAAGCTCAGTTTTCTATAACTGTGTTTACTATATTGTATTAGGATATTCAATATTATGTTAAATAAAATATATTGCGATTTGCATAATCATCTCATATATAACGTAACACTAAGAGTTTCTAGTGGAATATATGAAATATGTTTAATGATACAAAGAATGTCTGGCAAAAGTTCTATACAAGTGTTTTTTAAATATTAAATGCAATTATTGCATTTCTATACATTTTATTCATTCATTATTTTATGTACTAGCTTGTAGGCACTGTTCAAAATAAGAAGAAGATGAAATAGGGAAACCAGTTATTATTTGTTGAAAAATCCTAATGGCTATTCTGTAGAGAGCTTTAAATAGGTTCTGAGGGTGTATGAAGTTGAAATAGACTCCACACTCTTAGAATATACACTCTAGAGAAGAAAATTAGACTTATGCATAAGTAATTATTTAACAGAATGTTAAATACAAGGTTAACGGGAAAAAATAAAAGTAATGATGCAGTTTTAGAAGAGCTGCTTCCAGTTGGGTAAATCCAAAAATGTTTTGACCTGAAGCTTTTATAAACATCTAATGGAGAAATGGAGTAACTCAAGTAGTGTATAGTGAACAGTTTAATTGGTTTGTAGTTTGAAGCAAAATAAAACACAGAGATTGGGTAGCAAGAAATATGATTAGATGAGATTGGAAAAGTCAGCTTGGGGACAGATAATTCTGGGTTTCACATAAAAAATTAAGGTAAATTTCATTTAGTATGTAACGAAGACTCTTTAAAAGATTTTATGCAAAATGTCACATGATTGCAGTGGCTTTGGGAAAATTAACCTGACACCATTGTGCCATGTGAATTAGAACAGAAGGTTGAGGAGTCTATTGAAGTTTAATGCAATACCGGGGACATGGCAATGAGTTTAAGGACAGCTGAAGCAGGGCATTGGCTATAGGGCTGGAGGAAAAGAAAAGAGGACAGAAAATATAAAGATGTTACTAACAAACATAAGAAATAGAGATAAAAAAGAATGTGTGGGAGAGTGATGACTCCACTCTGGACTTGATGTATCAACATGCCATGGAAACCCCAAGATCAAAGCTGCTTAGACGTTATTTGGAAGTGCTAAATGATAATCAGGCAAACGGTCTAACATCTACACCTTTTGTTATAATTTTCTTTCTGTCAGTTGCTAGGTCAGAATTTTTAAAAGTGAAGATTTTGACCATGTGCACCAAAATTCTCTGAGATGCTTACTAAAATGCAGATTCCAAAGCCATTCCCTAAACTACTAAATCAAAATATGTGTTTAAATTCACTAACCTTTTAACCTTATTGCATTTCTTTATTCTGTTATTGAATTATAAATATTAAGGTAGAGCTTAAATACAATCCAGATAAATCTTAAATTATAATGAGCAGTACATTATGAGAATAAAAGCATATTTTTGACATGTTTGTGTCATCTTGATGCTTCAAGAGGAAGCTTTAAGTTAATGAGATACAATAATCTATAGGGACTACAATAATACTTAATTTTAAATCACAATGCAATGTTGTTGATTAATGGATACAAGAATAGCATTTTTATCTAAAATTGTTTAATTATAGTCAGTGCTATAAAAGGCCACATTTTATTTCAAAGCAGAACTAATACAGATAATTAGGTTTTATTATTGTGTGTTTTACTACTCATATTTTGGCATGTATTTTACTCATATTTTTATGAACTTATCTTCTGTTTGATTAAATTAGAAGCCAGTTGAAGCCATAGTACATTAATTTTCTATTCTTCTCACCTACTACATGTCATTAAATTGTGTAGAACCATAAAAATGGTGGTGAAACTTTTAGCATATTAAACAAAATGTTTGTAAAGAAACTTTCTTTTATTGAATTGAGAAGCATTTCTCTGTAAAAAAATATAGGCAGAAATTCGAACAAAAGTTGTATTTCTTCTTTGGGTAGTTCCTCAACTATTTACATGTGGTTTAAGGTGAAGAATATAAAGTCACTGTGGACATTTGGAGAAATTTAATTACTTGTATTTGAGATCTAACATTTCTGTCTTTAATTGCCTTAAAGAGCAGACAATGTTATAAAAGGCAATCTGAAATTGACTTAACAAAATCAATATTAATCTTATTATATTAGAGTTAGAATAAAAAGACAAGATTCCGTGTATGCAGATATAGAAGATGAAACTAAATTTTTGGCAATGATAAATCATTTCTGGATAGTCAGCTTTTGCTAACATCGAGGAAGTGATTGACTATGGACAATGTCACTAGATATCCAATAACGTTACCAGAGGATAGTCATATGCGTGTAGTTCAATAAGCAGACCTCAAGGCCCAGAGACACATTTTAATAAGAAGAGTAGCAGATGATGATGAGATTGTTTTAGTAGTGATGGAATAAAGAGCAACTTAGAGGGAGTGAAGAGCAACTTGTGGAAAAATTTTTTAAAGAGAAAATGAGTTAAACCAGAGTGAATGTAGGCAGGATCAGAAAGCTGATGAAGCTGGAAAGATGTTTGCCATCTGGAGGTAGAAATCATGACATTTTCCTACAAAATGGATTTATGCACCAATCTAGATGTAGATCTGGACTGAGTTGATTCATACGAACTTGAATTTTCCTAAGAATATAGTAACTGAATGGAGCCTAATGTTTATAGTTAGCTAAGAAAAAACTCTTTAAGACATCTTTAAAAGAAATAGAACACTGGCTTCATAATAACAGGAACTGTTGAGTCATTGTACATCAGATTATAAAATAGTCCACAAAGAAACTATTTATTAGCCATTTTAAAATATTCTAATTAAATATGTTGTAAACAACTACTGCTTTAATTGGAAATTTGTAAGTGTCCCCTGATTGAGTTCCAACTTTTTGTGGTTCAAATGCCTATAAGGATACAAAACTAGATGACAGGTTATACAAATATGTAAAATTGATGGTGTGAGGCAGTTAGAGGATTATATGTTAATGTTAAGCCTGATGAAAAAGAATTAACAAAAAAATATGCTTTGGCTGTGCCTTGAAGATTGCCGAGTGTTAGACCAAAGTACAGATCCTGTGATAAAAGAGCCACTCCCTGCTGACTCAAGTCATCTCTCTACCAGGAACTAAGTATTTTTGATGCTTCTGGAATATAGCCCTCTCTCTCAAATAGGTGGCTAATTCAATGGTAAATCTATTATGGTAAAGGCTATAGATGGCAGTGAATGTAATAGAGACCCCAGAAATAAACCCTTGCATATGTGGTCAAATGATCTTCAACAAGGGTACCAAAACCACTCAATGGGGAAAGGACAGTCTCTTCCACAAACTGGAGATCTACATGCAAAAGCATGAAGTTGGACTCTTCTTACACCATAGACGAAAATTAACTCAAAATACATTAAAGAACTAAATGTAAGACCTAAAAATATAAAGTCATAAAAGAAAAAATGGGGAAAAATCTTCATGAGATGGGACTTGACAATGATTTCTTGGGTATGATACCAAAAGCACAAGTAGTAAAAGCAAAATAGGTACAAAGGGGTACATTAAACTTAAAAACTTTTGTATGTCAACGGACACAATCAAAAGAGTGAAAAGGCACCCCATGGAAGGAAGAAAATATTTGAAAATCACATATGTAACAAAGAGTTAACATCCAGAATATGTAAAGAACTACTACAACTCAATAACAGACATATCAGATAAGCTAATTAAAAAACAGGCTAAAGACTTGAATAGACATTTCTCTGAAAATGATATACAAATGACCAACAAACATATGAAAAGATGCACAATATCACTAATCATCAGAGAAATGCAAATCAAAACCACAATTAGATATCACTACAGACATATTAAGATGACTACTATCAAAAAAAAATAGGAAATAACAAGTGTTGGAGAGGATGTGGAGACATTTGAACCTCTGTGCACTGTTGGTAGAATTGTGAAATGGTGCAACTCCAATAGAAAACAGTGTGGAAGTTCCTCAAAACATGAAAAATAGAACTACCATGTAATCCAGCAATTCCACTTCTGGGTATATATCCAAAAATAATTGAAATCAGAAACTCTAAGATTCTACACTCTCATATTCATAGTAGCACTATTCACAATCACCAAAAAGTGGAAGCAACCCAAATGTCCATTGGTGGACAAGTGGATAAAGAGATATATACATATATATAATATATCTAAATATATTATATATATATATATAAAATGCAATATTATTCACCCTTAAAAAAGAAGGAAATCCTGTCATTTGAAACAACATGGATGACCCTGGAGGGCATTATGCTAAGTGAAATAAACCAGACAAAGAAAAATATGTAATGGTATCACTTATATGTAGAATCTAATAAAGAACTCATAGAGTAGAAAAGTGGTTACCAGGGCTGGGGGACAAGGGAAATTGAGAGAGGTTGATAAAAGGCGATAAACTTCCAGTTCTGCAATGAATAAGGTTTGAGGAAATAATATATAGCATGGCGACTACAGCTTATAACACTGTATTGTATAACTGAAATTTGCTGAGAGAGCAGAACCTTAATAGTCTCACCAAAAATAAAAGGTAAATATGTGAGGAGATGGATGTGTTTAATTAATCAATGAGGGGAGTCCTTTTACAATGTTTCTGTGTTATCAAATCATCACATTGTGCACATTAAATATCTTACAATTTTGTTTATCAGTTATACCTCAACAAAGCTGTGGGGGAACAATGAAGTCCTGTGACCCACAAAAATATGAATGAACCTGGAGGACATTATGCCTAAGTGAAATAATCCAGTCACAGGACAAATTCTCTATGATCTCACTTACATGACGTCAATAAAGGAGTCAAATTCATAGCCACCAAAGGCAGAATTGTAGCTACCAGGGGCTGCAGGTAGGGGGAAAACAATAGTTGTTTAATGGGTTTAGAGCTTCAGATTTGCAAGATGTAAAAGTTCTGGAGATCTGTTTCACAACAATGTCAACATACTTAACACCAATAACTGTACACTTAAAAATGGCTACGATGGTAAATGTTATCTTACGTGTTTTTTTACAATAAAAAACAGAGAAACGTGTCCTCTTTGAAGAGGCAGAAGACCATGAGGAGCCAACAGATCATAATATATAGAGAATAGCATGAGATTAAAAAAAATAGTGATATAAGAAATGTTTACATTGAAGGTAAAAATACAAAACTAGAAATAAACTCACATCAGAGGAAGTAAAGGCAGGATTTATATTGTAGAAAATGGAATCAGATGTGGAAAAAAAGAGAGAGAGAGTTTCTCAGAATGCAGATTTAAAGGCCAAAGAGATTATTATAAGATTAAATAAAAAGATAACAGTATAAGACAAAGGATAGAGAATTAGCCTTCAGATAATTGATACTAATGAAGAAAAAAAATGGAATGAAAGAGACAAATAGAGCTGAAAATGAAAGCTTTCATGAAATAACACCTTCCTGTGATAAAGACTGGTATATGTTAATTTCTTAAAAAAATAAGTAAAAGAGGGTCAGCTTAGAAATAACTATAAATTATTATGACAATAAGACAATTTAAAAAATCTCTTTAGGAAACCTCAAATAAAATGAAAATTTGGGGTTTCAAACTTATGCTTTCTCAAACTGTACTGGGTATATAGAACGAAAAATTTATTTGAAGAATCAGATGCCTGCCCAGGTTGCTTTCCTATGTCCCAATTCTCTCATATACAAAAAGCTCAAAAGTCTGGTTTCTTTCTATTCTTTTATGGAAATACAAAAAAATAGACCAATATGATTTTAACATAAAGAAGGATTACAAAAGGAGATTTGCAGGCATTACATAGTCTCCCTTTCATTACAGAACACAGGCTTATGTTTTACTAAGAGCCCAGAGACCTTTTGTATCTTGCTTAAGACAAATAGACACTGATTTAATCTGTTTTTCTATTCTGCTTTCTGTGAGAAGAGAAAAAAATGATTTTTAGCGATGTGAAGGAATCTTAGGTTGGGTTTGGGATTTTTTTCTTGAGGGTCTCTATTAACTATAAGCAATCATACAAAATGAAAGAATAGTTAATGAAAACAGCATATTATAAAGAAAAAAACAGTGAAGAGTGAAGCCTGTTAACCACAGAAGTCTAAATACTAAAGCCATTTTGAACAGATTTATTGAGGTACCATCTGTAATAAATCATGAAAATCCATTTAATTGTATAGTTAAATAATCTAGGTAAATTTACAGAGTCGTGCAACCATCACCACAGTCCAGCTTTAGAAACTTCCATCACTCTAAATGTGCCTATTTGTAGTCATTCCCTATTTCCACACGCAAACCTAGGCAACCACTAATTTATTCTCTTATGCTACAGGGGTTTCCTTTTCTGGAACAAAAAATCTATTCCAAAAGTGAATACAGTTGTATTTTAATAAATATTTTAGACTGTTGTCACCTGAACCTCATACCACTGACTCTCTTGTCCAGAATTCCAAATATCTGATTCTTCGTCAGAAACAGCCCTGCCTATGTTTCCAGAAAAAACATGTTTACAAACATGCTAACTTACTGTTGCAAGAGCCATTTGTTGTTGCTTAGAATAGTCTTACTCTTGACACTATGTTACGAAGAGTTGAAATTTTTATTTCTCCAATGCTCCTTTGCTGCTTATCGGACACATTCCTGTGCCACACCTCTTTTTTGTGCAATTGACTGTTCACTCAAGTCTGATTGTGCTTTATTCTTATTCATTAATTCTGATCTTCCCCACAATTCCAAGGCTTCTCTATGTGAGAAATTCTAAATGGAATCAATGTAAGGGACTGCGTCTCTGTTTCTTATGGATACGTCTCCTAAGAGTCAAATGCTCACCTTTATAAATGGACAGCCATTGCTGCCCAGGGCAGTAAACGCATGCTGGTTGTAATTCTGACACCTCATTGTAGCCACCCCAGTACCAGGCATTATAATAAGTTATGTTTGAGAAATCTTCATCCCCTACATACTATCCTCCCTTGTCGGCATCTACATCTGCATTCATTCCTTCAGAACTTGCTGGAACCACTAGGCAGCTCTGAGGCCAGGTTCCAGGTTTGTCTCCTGATCAGTAATCCCTTGTTAATATAAAGTCAACTTTGTGTGTTTTCACTTTCATGAACCAAGATACACCAAGAAAGTTTATTTATACTTTTTTAAAATGAGGACAGGCAAATTACCCTAGCTTAAATAGACCCCTCTAATATTCAATTTCAATAAATCGGTTGGTAAGGGAGAAACTGGAGTGATTCAAAAGCCACCTTTAAGAGACCTGGTGAGTCAAACAAGAAATCATGACATTTCTCGCAGATGAGAAAGAGTACCCTAAAAGAGAAAGTCAATATCTTTCTGTTTTGTCAGAAGGCAGAGAAGTATACAAGCTTTTGTGTGAAAAAAACTCAGCGTTACCCGGGAGTGCAGTGACAGGATGACAAGGTTATGAAGGGAACTATGTATACCGTCGTCTCTCTCTTTTTATAGTTAAGCTGCAAGTCATCAGATCCTGAACTCTCACGAAAGAAAACACCAACTGGTAAATCAAGAATGCTGTCGAGAACATCTGGTACTGGCATGACTAGTTGTTTTAAGGCCATTAAGAGTTCACACGAATTAAAATTTGAAATATGTTTCTCCTTTATTCTAGATTTCAAAAAAAGGTTTAGGCTGAAAGCAATTGAAGATAGTTGAATTTTTTTCTATTAATACTTGTTAATATACTTTAACGGTAATAATTCCTCCTTAAGAGAAAAATCACAGCAGGAGAGAGGTAACATGATCTAAGGAAAAGCTGTGGCCCTTAGAATCACACATACATTTGATTCCCAGCTCTGAGCTCACTACACATTTGAACTTTTGTATAAAAACAAACAAACAAAAACTTAGTTATTACCTAAATATTTATTTTATGCCATGAGTAGTTTATTCACTGGTCTTAATCTTTAAAACAATTTTGTAATGTAGATGGTCCAGCCTCATCTCCCCAACTGAAATCTGAAAGCAACTTCAAGTAAAACTAGAGATCCATTTGGACTTAAATCTGTATGACTCCAGAATGCATTTGACTTTCATTTTAGTGTTTTTTTGTTTAACTGAAGTTTTAGTGTAGATTTACATAACAAAGTACACAAAGCATAGATGTACACTCCAGTGAATTTTTACAAATTGATCGCTTTTGTGTACCCAAAACTCAGTCCAGAAACAGAAAATTACTAACCACCCAAAAGTTTTCCTTCCAGTCTCTCCCAAAGTAATCACTATCCTAACTTCAAAACCGCAAACAAAATTTATGTAAATAGAAACATAGGGCATAAGATTGTGTGTGCCTGCCTTCTTTAGTGCAGCATTATGCTGTGAGATCCCTCTCTTTATGGCATGAATTCGTTTGTTCATTAACATCACTGTATGATATTCCACTGTATGAACTACCCAATTTTATATAGATACAAATATCTATTTCAAATGTGTGTATAGATAGCTACACACCTCCTGCAGTTGTACCCAGTTTCAGATATTATAAGGAAGGCTATGGACATTTTTGTGCATGAATTTTGGTGAATATTTGTATATTATTTCTGTTGAATATACACCTGGGAATAAAATTGTGGATCAAAGAATATACAGATGTTCAACTTTAATAAATAATGCTAAAAAAAGTTTTTTGGTTTTTTTTTGGTTTTTGTTTTAGTTTTTCATGCTACCGTGTCCTGGATTCCCCATTTGCCCCTCTGCCAAGATATTTAACCCATGTGAATACCTCGAGTTTCATGTCTGAAAAAAAGGAATAACGTTTTGAGTGTGAGAATTAAATACTGCAGCATATGAAGAGACACCCATATTTAGCCCGCTGGAAATATTTGACTTATATTAGTAGCTTATCCATTTGGATTTTTCTTTTGTTTTTCTTTTGTTTTCATCAATTATTTCAACAATTTTGTCTATTGACTCTATTAATTCTAATGCCTCTAAAAGTAATATACTTAATATGTTCAGAGAGTATTTGCATTCTAAGAAAAGTGCTATATGTAAAATATGTGTACGAAGGCCTGGCCCAGTGGCACAGTGGTTAAGTTTGAATCTTCCGCTTCCTTGGCCCAGGGTTCGCCGGTTCTAATCCCGGGTGCAGACATGGCACTGCTTAGCAAGCCATGCTGTGGTAGGCGTCCCACATATACAGTAGAGGAAAATGGGCACAGATGTTAGCCCAGGGCTAGTCTTCCTCAGCACAAAGAGGAGGATTGGCAGTGGATGTTAGCTCATGGCTAATCTTCCTCAGGAAAAAAAAATATATATGGAAACATGATCACTCCTATTGAGAAATTTGCAAATTATCCCAGAATTAAAGATCTTCACTGTGAGTATAAGCATGATTCATATTTGTGTCCAACTGGATTTTTTATTTGGTTTTTGTTTTTTTTAATGATCAACAGCCTGATGTTTTTAAATTTGAATGAAAAAAATACTGGCCTAATTATTTAATAGTATTTTAAAGCTATTAAAACAATAAAACAAATCATAAATTTTTCAAAGTTTTCTGAAGGCACGTCTTAATTTTAAATACACAAGACAATGTTCCTTTTTTTCTATAAAATAAAAAATTTGTTATTAGTAGAAAAGCTTTTAAATTCTTTTAGTCAATCTCAAATAAAAGGATTTAAAAAATAAAACATGAACTAAAAAGAGTTTTACCAGAATATTGAGCTCTCCTTGATAGTCACAGAAATCAACACAATGTCCATTAGTGCAGAATAAAAGACATAAAACAATTCAGTGTAAAAAAACACCCTGCATTAATGGAACATTAAAGTTATGATTTAAACCCACAAAATTCAGGAAATTCAGAATTAGAACTCCCAAGATAACCTTAACTGTGACCTCTTGTGCATGTACATTGTTTAGAAAATTGAGATTTTTGCCTTCCTGATCACATATCACTATGAAGAACGATTTTGAAGGGGCAAAAAAGCTACCACATTTCCTTAGAATCACTGTATATGTTTAAAATTTTATATCCACTTAGAAAATCAAACCATCAATCTTATGCTACCATATAAGCTAATTATGGAATAAGAAGGAATTTTAAAAATATACTATTGAAATCTGTAGAAGCTACAACGTAAGGCACATACATTTGAAACGTATAAATTTGGGCTTTCTTTTAAATATAGCTATAAGTGCTTACCGTATAAAACAAATACTTATATTGCAGAATGACACTGAGGGAAATTGTGAAAATTGAATAGCATGTAAGAAAGAATGTTCAGAGAAATAATTGAGCTCAGAGTCAAAAGCATCATGCTTCATATTTCTAAACCTGCATTTTCATCCCTACAACTGTGGCTTCTTCATTTGTATAATGAGGAGATTGAGCTAAGTGATATCCTCGTTTCTTCTGACTTCAAAAATATATGATTCTGTGACTTTATATAAATTCGTATTCTAGAGGAATCATAAATTTGAGATTGTATTAATCTTTAAGTAACTTGTATCAGAGCTTAGTGAGATGTGCCAACAGAGAAAGTGATGTTCATAAACCACTGGGCTTTCCTTGGGTATGACCAGCCTGTCTCATGGATACTGCCCTTTCTTTTGCATCTTCTAGTCAAAAAAATGTTAAGTTATCTACCCATCCAAACATTAGTTCCGTTTCTGCGACTCGGGTTAGGGGAGATGTCTTTTAATAAATTGAAAAACATTCATCAGCCCTCCTGAAATATGTTCTCGATATTATGTAGGTGACACAAGAAGGACTGTGGAGAAAGGCAGTAGAGAAGGAAGCCGTACCAGCGTCACTGTGGTATATAGCCCTTCCCAACAAAGTCACCAAGGATAGTGTTTTAAAACAAGGGTATATATTTATTGAAAAGACAACTGAAAAAACTTACATACTCACAGATATATATATATATATGTGTGTGTGTGTGTGTGTATCTATACATACATACATAGAGTGGCATAGCAGACACTGTTGAAGCTCCACCCATGTCCCTTCAGATTTACTTAGCATTTCACACACCCGCTATGATGTATTTGTTCACCCAGCAGCCAGCAATTGCATCTGTTTGTCAGAGGGCTACCCCCAGGCTACTAAAACCTGCTATGCCTACGTGCACAAAGAGTATGTAGTATCTTGGAGGTATCTAGAAGTATATTGCAATTTACAGCCCCTTGCAAATTTACACTAACCAGTAACCAATGACTGGTGCAGGGGCATAAATATTAGTGGTCCCTTGTTTCTTTTGTGATCTCCACTGTCTCCACAGAGTTTCCCTGCAAGCCTGGGGCAGAGTTATCTACCCTTCAAAGGTTTTTCTCTTGATCTCACATCTAGTCCTAATATGAGTATCATCCTGCTGGCCCTGTTCTACCACGAGTCCTGTAGCCCCGGCACCTGCTGGCCACCAACTCCATCTTCTCCCTGGACCAACCTGAAGGGATTCTGGACTTGATGCTGATCCACGCCTGCCTCCAGGAGTACACCCATGGCATGTGCTGCATGTTCCTCCCTCACCTCGCTTTACTACATGACTTAGCCTGCCGCCTCACCAAAGACCCATTAACTAAACAATAAATTTCTAAAAGCAAGGAACGACAATAAAAAAATCCATGACTTTTAGTTCTATTTAGATCAAAGGAAGAAATTGTGCTTTGTTTTTAATTGCATGTGTTTGAGTCTTTTGTTGGGGTGAAAATACAATTAGTTCCAAATAATAGAGAATAACACAGAGCAACATAAGGATTCTGTCTCAGGGCAACTCAAGTCTAATAACCATCTGTGAAGTTGCAGCTTTGTGCCCAACAATTGTTTCACCCAAGAGCAGAATGCAATCTTCAGGAAACCCAAAATGTCTTTGGATTTTCTATGGTAGATAAAGAATCACCAAGATAACTTGTGGAATCCTGGAGAGAGATTTGTATGGCCCATTTACACAGAGAAAAATGCTACTTATTGAAGAATTATAAAGAAAGTAATATTACATTGTTATCTTAATATCATTTACAAAAAGCCAAGAAATCTCTTTATTACAGGTGTTGTAGATTTAATAGCAGACAATTTCTTAATAGCATTCTTTTTTTATTGTGGCAACATTGGTTTATAACGCTACAGAAATTTCAGGTGTACATCATTATATTTCAATTTCTTTGTAGATTACATCATATTCACCACCCAAAGACTAGTTACAATCCATAACCACACATATGTGCCTAATCACCCCTTTTTCCCTCCTCCCTCCCCACTTCCCCTCTGGTAACCACCAATCCAATCTCCGTCTCTATGTGTTTGTTTGTCATTGTTTTTATCTTCTACTTATGAGTGAGATCATATGGTATTTGACTTTCTCCCTCTAACTTGTTTCATTTCATATAATACCCTCAAGGTCCATCCATGTTGTCACAAATAGTCAGATTTCATCGTTTCTTGTGGCTGAATAGTATTCCGTTGTGTGTATATATACCACATCTTCTTTATCCATTCATCCTTTTTTTGAGCACCTAGGCTGCTTCCAAGCCTTGGCTATTGTGAATAATGCTGTGATGAACATAGGGGTGTGTGTATCTTTACGCATTTGTATTTTCATGTTCTTTGGATAAATACTCAGCAGTGGAATATCTGGATCATATGGTATTTCTACTCTTAACTTTTTAAGGAATCTCCATACTGTTTTCTATAGTGGCTGCACCAGTTTGCACTCCCCCCAGCAGTGGATGAGAGTTACCTTCTCCCCACATCCTCTCCAACACTTGTTGTTTCCTATCTTGTTAATTATAGCCATTCTGACGGCAGTGAAGTGATATCTCATTGTAGTTTCGGTTTGCATTTCCCAGATAGTTAATGATGTTGAACATCCTCTTGTGTGCTGTTGGCCATCCATATATCTTCTCTGGAGAAATGTCTGTTTAGATCTCTTGCCCATTTTTTATTTGGGTTGTTAGGTTTTTTTTTGTTATTGAGCTGTATGAGTTCTTTATATATTTTGGATATTAATCCCTTATCTGATATATGGTTTGCAAATATCTTCTCCCAATTGTTAGGCTGTCTTTTCATTTTGTTTTACTGGCTTTTTTACATGCAATTGTGCAAACTGGAAGAATAGCAACAACAGACCCTATGACACATCCTCTGCTTATTGAAAAGCAAAGTGAATTCTGAAGAAAAGACAATATCCTACAAATCAAAAACATATATCAGCTATTTTCCTGTTTGCATATTATCTTCCAAATATTGCCAGTAGGGATATGCATATTTTATGGTTGAAATAGTAATGACCAAATCATTCTATAGTCTGCTTTTTAACAAATTTTATATCAAGTTTATATGTCACAAAACTTTTCATAATGATTTTAAAGACAGAATAATATGCTACCAAGTTAATACACTATAATTTACTTAATTTCTTTATTGTAAGACACGTTAGCTATTAGAGAACACACCTCAGGGAATAACTATGTGCATATCGCTTTTTTTTTCTCCTCTTGACAAATTTCCAACATGAAATATTTATGACAATACACAAAGTGACATTGTAACTAGTTGAAGGTGAGGAAAGGAGTGTCTAAAACATAGACTGCAGTCTTAATGGAAGTGACTGCCAATGACAAATTGTCTACAGAGGTACCACCGGGATAGAAATCCTGTCTCCTAATGGTATGCAGACATTAAAAAGTAAGCCCCCTTCGATGTGCGTTATCTATCCAGCGCCCCAAACTAGTTGTTGAAAGAGTAATAGAGATGTTTTAGATTTAAACATCCATTCAAGGTCACAAAATGCTTTCAAGCACCTATCAAACAATTTTATCACCTTAACCTCCAGATAAAAATTAATATTTTAATTTGGAACAAATTCTGGTACTCTCACCCTGAAACAAAATGACTACTACACATTTCGTCAGGGCAAGCATTAATATTTTTAGAGTGAGCACTTTGCTTTGTACAGGTAATAGAATGGGGGGGATATTGTTTCATTATGCAAAACAAGTGTCCTTACTCTGAACTATCACTGCAATTAAGATTAACACCATTTTAACAAACACCCTTCCACCAGCCCGAATGCTTTGTGGTGCTTTCTTTCTCTTTCCTAATATGGGTACATTTCTCTATGGAGGAGCCAAACCCTTTATTAACTTTGTTCCTTGCAATCACTCCTCAGCCTTTGTGGTCTGGTTGCTAGCCCTACCATTTGACTGAAAGCTCTCTGACAATAGGCAGCAATAACCTGTGTGTGATGAAATCTAATGAATGCTTTCCAGTCACTATTTTATTTGAACTCTCTCCCACATCTAATACTTTTGATCACTTGCTCCAGGAAATTTTATTTTCCTTTGGCTTTCATGTAAAAATCTCTCCTCATGGTCCTATAACTTTGCTATCTTAGCTAATTTTTCTTTTTTGCAGTCCTTTTAGGTTGAGGCTCTTCAAAGTAATGCCCTACCCTATTGTCTTCTTATTTTACACTTCTGCCTGGTGAAAACTTATTCTTTTTTTTGTTTTAGCAGCTTTTTGGTGAGGAAGATTGGCCCTGAGCTAACATCTGTTGCCAATCTTCCTCTTTTTCTTTTTTCTCCACAAAGCCCCAGCACATAGTTGGATATCATAATTTAAATCCTTCTAGTTCTTCTGTGCGGGATTCCAACACAGCATGGCTTGATGAACGATGCACAGGTCTGCACCCGGGATCGTAATGAGTGAACCTCCAGCTGCAGAAGTGGAGTGCAGGAAGTTAACCATTACCCACTATGCCACTGGGCTGGCCCCACTTATTCATTTTTATTACTTAAAAAATGACCTCCCATACACTGATTCTGTAATTTAGATTTCCTGTCCAAATTTATGTAGAAAGTCATACATATATTGTATATCCCATAGCTTACATGAACAGCTTCAGCCTGTTTAAAATGGGGCCTATTCCCCATCACAAGACTGGGTATTCTTATTTCAGTACCTGTTCTGATAAAAGACGCCATCATCTACTTAGTTTATCAGCTAGAATCACGTCATCCTCATCATCACCACCACCACCCTTCTCTCATTCCATACAACCAATTAGTTATTGTATACCATCCATCTCTGTAATCTATTTCTTTCATTTCATGTTCTCCGCTATTCTTTCATAATGTCCTCTTTCCTAAGCTGTTAAAATATCTTTTTAACTCATATCCTGATAGTTGTTCTCTAATCTTATCTCTTTCCAAGCTTCCTCCCCAGGCTCACCAAAGAGAATTTTCTAAAACACACATTGGATCCAGTCACTGCCACGTTTGATCCACTGAACTTCCATCACCTGCATAAATGAGTCCACACTCCCCTAGCACTGACTCATATTTCCATTTAGCCACCCATCCATACATCCACTCATTTGGCTGAATCCCAGCAGTAAAGAGAACAGGGAGCTATATCGAAGATGGAAGACTTAAGTTTAGCTATCAACGACATGTGGAAGGAATGAGTACCTTAAAAATGGAAGGAAAATTCTTATGAAGGCCCATAAATAGAGGACCTAACAAGGCTTCAGAGTCAGCCAAAGGCTTTGTGATCAATGATAACCTGAAAGCTGCATATGAATTTCCCAATTGAAGGTGAGGAGAGTGGAGGCAGTGAGTCATGGAGGATGTTGGGTGAAACGATTGTCCCACATAAAGAGAAAAGCTTTATATAGACTCTGAGGTAAAAGAAGATGTATAGCTTTAGAAGAATCTGATTGGGGAGTGGAGCACAAGGATTTTGCCTTCGTTGAAAAGAATGAGAGAGTAGGTACAGATGGAATTTAAGAGGATTACTGGGACAAATGCTTGGTGGACCCTACCGTCACAATAAAAAGGTGACATGATCACATTTGCATTTTAAGAGAAATATACAACTAACCAATCAACCAACTGAACATAAACGTTCTGGTTACAGAGTACAAATGCAAGGATCTGCATGACCAAGCTCCTGCCTATGGTCTCCACCTCATCTCTTCACTAATCCCCAGTGACTCCACTCCTTCCACTCCAAATGTCCCCCACTAAATTTAACATAGACTTTTCCTAGTGTCTACTCTTTTGTGCCTCCATGTCTGCGCAAATGCTTTTTCTAATTCCTATCATTTGCTTCCCCTTTTCTCAAGCCATCAAATCCTCCTCATCATGCAGTGCTAGCTCTAGCATTTTCTCCTCTGTGAAGCCGTCCTTGACTGTACTTTCACACACTGCATACACAAGTCTCTTTGAAGATATGCATATCCACTTTTTAATTTCCTGTCTCTACACTAGAAGTATAGAACCTAAAATCAATGAATGTATTTTTAACTTTTTATCTACTGCACCTAGTTCAGTGCCCAGCACTTAATGACAAGGAGAAAAGTAGGGAAGGAGGGGCGGGGGGCAGAGAGAGAGAAGTTATTTAATCAATGTGTGGTATTTTCCTACTATTTCCATTACAAGGGTAAAATGCTGGAGTCGTAAAAAGACTTCCCACAAAAACAAGTAATCTTCTCTACAGAATCCTTGACAGATGGTCATACAGACTTAGCTTGAACATTCAGTGATTTGTGGTTCATTCTTTCTAAACTAAACCATTGTTTAAAATGTTGAATTTTTAGAGCTGATGTTTGCTTTATAACTCCTATCTATCATAACTATCTCTTCTCCCTGAGGATAGGTGAAATAATAGGAAGAAAGTGTCTGTAGGTACTTCACATTAGTGATAACGCCCAGCATAAAATATAGCATTGATTAAACATAATATGAAAACCATATCTGAAGTTAATGTGATCAGATTATTCCATTCACTACCTGATCTTGTTGGAGTCCTCTATGTTTGCCCTTATTTCTTAAAGATTTTGGCCCTTAGTTTGCTGACATTCTTTCCAATATTTCTTCTGTCCTGAACTGCAATGCTTACAGTATCCCCATAGATGATATTTCTAATATGCTGGACTTGATATTCTCTACTGCAGTGAATTACCACCTAAACTTCTCTGCCATCCACACTATGCATGGTCATACCTGAGACCTTGTTGTCACCAATAACCAATAATCCTCCACAACCTCAAATTCAAGAATTCTATTCTCACAGCTATCTGCTTCTCTTATTTCTCTAGGACCCTGACTTCAGAAATTTTTTGACTCCAAATGGACTAGCAACCCATTGATTGTTAGTTCCCTTATAAGAAGAGATACCAAAGAGCTTGCTTCCTATCTTTATCTGCCATGTGAGCACATAGTAAAAAGTCTACCATCTGTAAGCCAAGAAGAGAGATCTCACCAGAACCTGACCATGTTCACACCTTGATCTTGGACTTCTAGCCTTCAGAACTGTGAGGAAATAAATTTCTATTGTTTCCACCACTCAGTCTATATGATATTTTGTTATGGCAGCCTTAGCTGACTAAAAGAGTACTTTTCTTCACAGAGTATGAAAAAAATTATTATGTTGTAGA
Organism: Equus quagga; assembly: GCF_021613505.1. Lineage (NCBI taxonomy): Eukaryota > Metazoa > Chordata > Mammalia > Perissodactyla > Equidae > Equus > Equus quagga. The sequence continues at coordinate 101,345,974 of NC_060275.1, forward strand.
GTAATGCATAATTTTTCTTTTTTCATTATGCCACAATTTTATTTTGATCAAAGTTCTTAAAAGTTTGCTTTCATATGTTCATCCTTCTTTCTTTCTTTATTTCTTCCTGTCCTCATCTACTTCCTTAAAGATTTTCTCCATTTTATCTGGAAACTCTGCTTCCTTTCTCAAAAACTGGAGCATATGGCTGTTTATTTTAAGAACTTACTATTTCTTATCCATCCATGTGATCGTTCTGCCTTTATTGCTCACAACGTTTTTGACAATATCAGACAGGAAAACAAAGATAGTGTTGATTGAAGGTCACTTTATTGCTTTCATCAGAATCTGTACTTCCTGGATCTCAAATTGAACAATATTTTTCTGGGTCCCTTCTGAAAACAGCACTGGTAAATTGCCACTCCAAATTATCTATATTTCACATCCATTTGTCAAGAAATTCATTTTGGAGAAGAATCCTTTTAAGTACATTTATGCACTGGATTATTATCTGATTCATTCAACAAAAATAATGTTTATAGTTATCCATATCTAACTGAAATTTTATTATTATTTTCTCTAATAAAAATGTGGTGTTTATCTGTGAAGAAGGATCAGTGATTCACCAATCTTTCTTCTAGTTCTATATAATTAAACAGCAATATTCATGGATTCTCTGCTTGTTTTGTCCTCATACTTTCTGTAGCTAAAAAAGACGATTCATTAAGAAATATAAGATGTTTCACTATGGAAGCAGACATTTATTTCTTTCCATGCAATTCAAGGTGTTAACATTAGCTTTATTTCTAATTGTTTTATTAAACTATTTTACTTAATGCCTAAATGTTAATGACTTCCTGTTCTATCAGTTATATTTTTAAAGGAGTTTGTGCACTATTTGTTGATGATTTGAAAAATGTAAATATTTTAAAGCATGCACCTTTTACTCCCTTCACTTACCTTCTGAATGAATTTAACAAGACAAATAATTTTATTTGATGATTCAATAGATTTTATACATTGATCAAAATTTACTGACTAATTAACCACACAAGTATTGTTCTATTCTTTTCCTCATAGGTTGGAATACAAACTCTACTTCTCTACTGCAGTGAATTACCACCTAAACTTCTTCTGCCAAGTGAAGAAATATGGATAAATATGCATATAAAGCAGTAAAATACTATTAAGTTATAGTAATACAGGATAAATAACAGTTTAATATGAAGGAATAGAACTTCAAGAAGCAGTCAATGTTCAAGTATGCCTATTCCACGGTATGTACGTGGATAGGGAATAGAGGAGTGATGAGAGATGAAGTTGGAGATATTTAAAAAAGAGAGAAACAAAGAGACATTATTCCATAATTGTTTCTAATGCTATGCTAGGCCTTAGAATGTTATCTTGGAAAGAGTAGATATTTATTGGATATTTTCTAATGGGGAAATGACATAATTATATGCATGTTTTAAGGAATCAGTACAACTACAACATGAAGAATACATTACAGAGAAACTAGACTGGATGAAAAGTCAACTGCAGTGAAAATAAAATTGCAATCCAGGGGCTGGCCCCGTGGCCAAGTGGTTAAGTTCATGGGCTCCACTTCGGCGGACTGGGGTTTTGCTGGTTCGGATCCTGGATGCCGACATGGCACTGCTCATCAGGCCATGCTGAGGTGGCATCCCAGATGCCACAACTAGAAGGACCCACAATTGAAAAAAATACACAGCTATGTGCTGGGGTGCTTTGGGGAGAAACAGGAAAAATAAAATCTTTTTTTTTTAACTTTTTATTGAGATTATGATAGTTTACAATCGTGAAATTTCAGTTGTATATTACTGTCTGTCAGTCGTGTTGTAGGTGCACCACTTCACCCTTTGTGTCCACCCCCAACCCCCCTTTCCCCTGGTAGCTACTAATTTGTTCTCTTTGTCTACATGTTTAACTTCCACATATGAGTGGAGTCATACAGAGATTGTCTTTCTCTACCTGGAATAGTTCACTTAACATAATACCTTCAAGGTCTATGCAATGTTGTTGTGGATGGGACCATTGTATCTTTTTTATGGCTGAGTAGCATTTCATTGTACATATATACCATATCTTCTTTATCCAATCATCAGTTGATGGGCACTTAGGTTCCTTCCATGTTTTGGCTACTGTAAATAATACTGCAGTGAACATAGGGTGCATGGGACTTTTGGAATTGCTGATTTCAAGCTCTTTGGGTAGATACCCAGTAGTGGGATGGCTGGTCATATGGTATTTCTATTTTTAATTTTTTGAGAAATCTCCATTCTGTTTTCCATAGTGGCTGCATCAGTTTGCGTTCCCACCAGCAGTGTATGAGGGTTCCTTTTTCTCTACAACCTCTCCAACATTTGCTACTTTTTGTTTTGGTTATTTTTGCCATTCCCATGGGTGTAAAGTGATATCTTAGTGTAGTTTTGATTTGCGTTTCCCTGATGATCAGTGATGATGAAAATCTTTTCATGCACCTATTGGCCATCCATATATCTTCTTTGGAGAAATGTCTGTTCATGTCCCCTGCCCATTTGTTGATCAGGTTGTTTAATTTTTTGTTGTTGAGTTGTGTGAGTTCTGTGATTAACCCTGTGTCAGATATATGACATGCAAATATTTTTTCCCAATTAGTGGGTTGTTTTTTTGTTTAAATCCTGTTTTCCCTTGCCTTGAAGAAACTCTTTAGTCTAATGAAGTCCCACTTGTTTATTCTTCCTATTGTTCCCCTTGTCTGAGAAGACATGGTGTTGGAAAAGACCCTTTTAATCCTGATGTCAAAGAGAGTACTGCCTTTATTTTTTTCTAGAAGCCTTATGGTTTCGGATCTTACCTTTAGGTCTTTGATTCATTTTGTGTTTATTTTTGAGAATGGTGAAAAAGAATGGTCAATTTTCATTCTTTTACATGTGGCTGTCCAGTTTTCCCAGTACCATTTGTTGAAGAGATTTTCTTTTCTCCATTGTATGCCCTCAGCTCCTTTGTTGAAGATTAGCTGTCCACAGATGTGTGGTTTTATTTCTGGGCTTTCAATTCTGTTCCACTGATCTGTGCACCTGTTTTTGTACCAGCACCATGCTGTTTTGACTACTGTAGCTTTGTAGTATGTTTTGAAGTCAGGGATTGTGATGCCTCCAGCTTTGTTCTTTTTTCTCAGGATTGCTTTAGCAATTTGTGGTCTATTGTTTCCCCATATGAATTTTAAGATACTTTGTTCTATTTCTGTAAAGAAGGTCATTGGGATTCTGATTGGGACTGCATTGAATCTGTAGATTGCTTTAGGTAGTATGGACATTTTAACTACGTTTATTCTTCTAATCTATGTGCATGGAATGTCTTTCCATCTCTTTATGTTGTCATCCATTTCTTTCAGGAAAGTCTTATAGTTTTCATTGTATAGGCCTTTCACTTCCTTAGGTAAATTCACCCCATGGTATTTTATTCTTTTTGTTGCAACTGTGAATGATATTGTGTTCTTGAGTTCTTTTTCTGTTAGTTCGTTATTAGAGTATAGGAATGCTACTGATTTATTTAAGTTGATTTTATACCCTGCAACTTTGCTGTAGTTGTTGATTATTTCTAATAGTTTTCCAATGGATTCTTTGAGGTTTTCTATATATAAGATCATGTCGTCTGCAAACAGGGAGAGTTTCACTTCTTCACTCCCTATTTGGATTCCTTTTATTCCTTTCTCTCGCCTAATTGCTCTGGCCAAAACCTCCAGTACTACGTAAAATAAAATCTTAAAAAATAAAATAAAATTGCAATCCAGAAAAAGTCATACCTAAAGGTAGTGTAAAGTATGGTGTTAGTTCAGATGGCATGAAGTAGATGGATATAAGGAATGTTAAAATCCAATAAGTAATTTAACAATATGTTTAACTAATTTCTACTCTATGTAAAATATGACATATCTACTATATTTATACTTTAGATTGGGAGAAATCTAGCAATAAAACAAAGGGCCAGGAAATGTCTTTACGTATTTTACATTGTCAGATTTGAAGAGCTAAAATTAAAGAACAAATAAAAAACACCTTATCTGAAGGATCAGTTAGTTATGATTGTAGCTTCCTTTATTAGAATGACATCAAATACTAAAATTTGCTATTAATCAAATTATTTAATGAAAGCTCAAATTCCAGTTCCAGCAGTGATGAAGTAACTGGTCCAGCCTTGCTCAAAGTAAGTGAGGAAAGCATTTTCAGATATTGGACAAAAGGGGGTGTCATCCTTGAGAAAAGAGAAATATTCAAGTTGAAGTCCATGTGTCTTCTGTATTTTTACTTGGAAGCACTTCCTAGAACAGGAAGAACAGGCAAAGCAGAGCACGGTGTTTTTACTGGCACAGAGAAGCAGAGGTTGAAATGGTAGAAATTTTCAGGGCAGGACACTGAAGAGGAAAGAGAGGAGAAAGCTACAGAGAGGTGAACTCCTGATGTCTGTATGGAGATTTCTATGAGTCTTAGCCTAAGGCTGATCTGTGGTTTTCTGGGGTGAAACGTTATGAGGCTAGCAGAGGGGCTGCTACTGGGGCTGCCAGCTGAATGAAGATACCAAAGGTCATACAGTGCTGGGAGAATTTGGAAACCTGGTCAAGGATAAGTTTATTTGCACCATGGTAATCCATGCCTTAGAAATAAAGACCAGATGGTGCTAAGCCAGATCCTAAGAATAAGGTCAAAACAGATAGAACATTTTCAAACAAATAATAAAATCAAGCCTGGGAGAATAAAACAATTTACCACTTATTTAACTCTTTGCCAGAACAAAACTTCACACACTTTAAAGAGATACCACTTGATCCAGATACCTTTGCACATGTCATCAAAAATGTCTATTATAAAATTGAAAAGACAATTTTTCATATGAAGAAGCAGAAAAAGAGGATCAATTAAAAAAAAGCAAACTGCGTGATGCTGGAATTCATAAACCAGTACTTCAAAAGGCTATTACAAATATGTTCAATCATAGGAACAAAATGATTGACATAATGATTGAAGAGAAGGGCAATCTTGATCAATATGAATGAACCAACTGAAAATTTCACAACTGAATATTACAAAGCAGAAAATGAAAAATTTTCTAGATGAGCATAACAGCAAATTGGAGACTGCAGAAGAAAAGACAAGTAGACTTAGGTTAATAGAAATCATCAAATCTGAAGTATAATCAGAAAAATAAAATGTCTGAAATCAATGAACAATGTCTCATTTTGTTCAATATCAAGCATTATAATATAAGTGTAATTGGAATCCCAGAAATAAAATTGTGCAGAAAAATATTTTTAAAAAATATTGCCTGAAAAATTCACATATTTTTTTGAAAAAGCATAAACTTGCATATCCAAATTTTGACTAATGCTAAGTATAAACAAAAAAAAGTGAAACTCAGGTATGTAGCAGTTAACATATTAGAAGCCAACTTTAAAAAAAAAGGCAATTAGTGAATAAGTTATATTAAATATAGGGAAACAACAATTTTAATGATAGCTTCATTCTCATCAGAAACAGGTCAGAAAATAGTGAGACAACATCTTTAAAGTGCAAAAAGGGAAAAAAGTCAAGCTAGAATTCTGTATCACACAAACTTTAAAATTGATTGTATTTCAGATAAGGGAATGCTCAGAAAATTTTTTGTGTACTGACATACACAAGAAGAAATGCAAAATAAAAAATCAAATTAAACTCAAATAATTAGGAGAAACAATAACGATATGAGAAAAAATGAAACAAGAAACAATAAAGAAAATCAATGAAATGGTAAGCTTTTTTTAAATTATTAGCAAAATTAATAAACCTATTGATACACTGATCGAGGGATAAAACAGAAAAACACAAATTAGAAATAACAGGAGTGAAAGTGGAGACATCTTTACAATTCCTAACGATATGAAAAAATAATACAGAATATTATAAAAATATTAATGCCAATAAATTAGAAACTTAGAAGAAATTGTTACATTCCTTGACTATGCAAATTATCAAAATTGACTTCAGAAGAAAAAGTAAATCTTAATAGTCCTGTATTTATTAAAAACTTGAATTCACAAAAAACACTTTCCTACTACAGGAAAAACATGTATAGTTTCCTTCAGGTGGCTTTGTTGGTGAATTCTTTCAAACATTTAGACAAGAAAAGTCCTATGCAAATATTTTGGGAAAATGTTGGAAGAAGGAATACTTCCAAACTAATTTTAGGAGGACGTTATTTTGATGTCAAAACCAAATGAAGAATATTAAAGGGGAAAAATTCACATAGATTTTGGGAAAACATGCATTATATAGACAAATGTGGGTAGCTATGGCAGGAAAAGCATTGAATTGGAAAGATGGAATAATATAGATGAAAACAATTACATAAAAGTTAATAGGGACACCCCACAGATTTTGAAGATAGTGTTCTCTGGGAGGGTAAATGCATAACTCTCTTTAGAAGTCCACCTAGATTTAGAAAAATGATAAAATTGAAGATGTAGCTGACACAAGTTTGGAGATCGGGGGAAAAAGAGAGATAGAGAGAGAATTCTGGGCAAATAAACATCCGTATCCTTTATAGTCTAAAGTCAAGAGAAACTATCTTAATATGACAAAATACAAAAGATAGAATCATATTTGAAAGTTCCACTTAATCAAATATTGGATGAAAGACAGTGTCAAATAGCAAGTAATGCCTAAAATTAATAATTGAAGAGTAATCGAAACAACATCTATAAGAATTAATAAGCCTTTGAATATGTTTGCCTCTAGGAAGAGTTGTGTGTTTGAAGAGAAGGAACTTTGAAATTATTTTTAAGCCGTTCCAGGATAGTTACCTTTTTTGAAAACAGCGCCTATAATATTTTAAAATTAAAGAAAACAGTGAAGTAGGATTCCAATAAAACTGAAAAAATGTTAGATGATACTAGAAATAGGAGATGTGCCAATCAGCCAATGAATCAATCAGTAAAGTAGCAGCTGTCCTTTATTTTCAAGGGTCCATGTTAAAAGAAAAAGAACATACAAAAATTTCATGTTGAAGAATTATTTATTGAAGAAGCGTTCAACCCAATCTAGCAGGACATATGTGCGAACACACATAGACACTCAAATGCACATCCTCACAAACTACATACAAGTTGGATATACTTCCTGACCTCTAAGACCATATTGCCTTGAACAGAATCAGATGCGTTACTACACTTTATGTCTATGATCTTCTCAATGCAGAAAAGAGAACCTCAAAGCTGTCTGCAGAACAGCTGTATATTTTTAAATTATACATTAATTAATTTACAAGATTAATTTACATTTAAAATTTTTAAATAGAAACATTTAAATTACTACTCTAAATGATAATTTCTAAACAACCTGAAAATATTAGCTTTTCCTTTTCAAAAATCTGCAGATAAAACGAGTACCGATTATTCCCCTCTCCCTACTTAACTGTGCTAAAGTGTATTGATTAAAAGAGCTGCTTTTCTATTGTGACAGGAGTTCTTACGCATTTGGGTCAGACCAGTGTTCTCATAGTTTATTTTATTTTTTAAGGAAATTTCAGCTAGGACTTCAACAGATGCCCTGCAAGACTCAGGAAATCTCCCACACTCATCGACTGCTTTTGAAAGAGATTCTTATGAAAGTGGAAAAGCAACTAAACCTTAAACAAAGGCTAATATGTTTTACACCAGTCGAGACATGAATCAGGTAAAAAAGTATGAGAGCATTTGTCTTTATTCCAAAAAAATTAGTGGCTCCATTATAGCTATTAGATTCTTAGGCAGTTTTTCTTATTGCTATTGTTTTGGATTAAATGGAAAACATTTCACGAAAATAAAGATTTTATGTGGTTCGTGTTTGTTTGTCACATAACTATCAGAGCACCCCAAGATTACTGCTGTCCTTAGCGCCTCCTATAGCGATTTTTCAGGTCAGTTCACATCATGAATATCTTTCCATCGGCGCCTCCTCGTTACATCCAAGTTCATACTTTTAACATGGCTCCGTGTACGTCATCGTCTCTTACTGGCTCTCTATTCTCTTTCTTGCTTCTAACCTTTCACATATGCTCTTTCTTCTGACTCAGTATCTCTGACTCCTTCTCCCTCCTAACCTGATACCTCTCTAGCTCCTCATGTGAGCTGAATGAAACCCTAAAATCTTGTCTAGATTGGATTGACATGAATGCTGGCTCAGGTTCAGAAAATTGCTTTCTCTGTGTTTTAGCAATAACTAACCAACTAGATGCCCAAACGATGGAGGAAACAAGGATACAAAGTAGGAGAATAACACCCTACGGTCTCTCTCTTACTGAGCAAAGACCTTCAGACATTTGGTGGTTGTGACAATTCAGGTGAACAGGAGAATAGGTTTTTGTGAAAAGCCCAGATAACTTTTATATAACGCATTAAAATAAATCACTTTTCTACTTCCACAGAAAGAACTTTACTGAGCCTCTAAACAATTCCAATTCAGTATGCCTTATTATAATCAAATGTTTAACTGCCCACTTTTGTTGTCATACTCTAAACCTAATGAGCAGGGGTAAGGATGCCTAAGGTTTTTTTTTTAATTTCATTTTTTAAAGATTTTATTTTTTTCCTTTTTCTCCCCAAAGCCCCCCAGTACATAGTTGTATATACTTCGTTGTGGGTCCTTCTAGTTGTGGCATGTGGGACGCTGCTTCAACGTGGTTTGATGAGCAGTGCCATGTCCACGCCCAGGATTCCAACCAACAAAACACTGGGCCACCTGCAGTGGAGCGAACGAACTTAACCACTCAGCCACGGGGCCAGCCCCCCTAAGGTTTTTTTTTTTTTATCTAGCAAAGTAGCTAGCATTAGGAGGCACTTAATAAAAAAGGGTTCATAGATCCTGGATATTTCTCATGTGCCTACTAGGTATCAAGTTGTTACTGGAAAATGAAGAGAGAGTAAGAGAGGCAATACCTTGGTAAAATCCTATCTTCCATGAACTTTTAAAAAATGAACAGTCTTGGGGCCAGCCGGGTGGTGCAGCAGTTAAGTTCACAGGTTCCATTTTGGAGGCTCAAGGTTCACAGGTTCAGATTCCGGGTGTGGACCTGTGCACCACTTATCAAGCCATGCTCTGGCAGGCATCCCACATATAAAGTAGGGCAAGATGGGCATGGATGTTAGCTCAGGGCCAGTCTTCCTCAGTAAAAAGAGGAGGATTGGCAGTGCATGTTAGCTCAGGGCTAGTCTTCCTCGGTGAAAAAAAAATGAACAGTCTTCCAGGCAATAACAACTAATTACAAATGTGTGGGAATTTTTAAAAATTGGACTTCTCATATACAAAAACAGAAGAGGGAAGACAAAGGAATAATATCTATAGACTATTGAGGGGTTCAGACTGTGATCGTTGTCCAAACAAAACACCAAACGTGTCAGACAAAAGAAAGCCATTTTTTTTTTTTTTTCCGAGAAAGATTAGCCCTGAGCTAGCATCTGCCAATCCTCCTCTTTTTTCTGAGGAAGACTGGCCCTGAGCTAACATCCATGCCCATCTTCTTCTACTTTATACGTGGGACGCCTACCACGGCATGGCTTGTCAAGTGGTGCCATGCCTGCACCCGGGATCCAAAGCGGCGAACCCAGGGCCACCAAAGCCGAACATGCACACTTAACCACTGCGCTACCGGGCGGGCCCCAGAAAGGCATTTTTGAACAACAACAAAGATTAAAGGCAGCAGATTTTAGGTATTTATCCAAAGAAAATCCTCAAAGAAATTCTCTTAATGAAAATATATTTGAATTAAGAACATGGATTTCAATAGAGAAGATGAGCGGGGAAGCACTTGTGATGATTAATGAGTCTTGAAATGCCTTTAGTTAACTGTAAATGGATAAATGTGAAATATCAGTGGAAGGCAGGATTCTTGTGATGGAAAAAAAAAAAAAACCCATCCAGCAAAGAGAAACTACTATATACCCTGGAACAAAAATAAAATAAAACAAACTATCTCAACACAAAATGAGAAATTGGAGGAAGGGCTCTAGGAGTTGGATGAGATTGTTAGAGCTAAATTTCTCTAAGGGCATTATCCTATTTCATATCATTGCCCCCAATAATTTTTGCTCCGCATTAGTCATGCATGTTCTTTCCTGCTTAGGATGTGAGCAGAGTATTCTTGACAGAGACAATAAAACTAAATAGTAGGCACAACTTCTGCCGCTGAAACGTTGTCAGATGGTGGTGGGCAAAACACATTTTTAAATAGAGAATGGAAAAATGCTCAGGAAGCTGTGAACTTTAGAAGTGACTTTCTGCATGCAAAAGGGAGACCAGGAAGACAGATGTTTTCTGGAAAGGGATCTGTATAAAGGGAGGAGGGGTAGCAATTTGTTAATAGGATTGAGTTTATTGTTTTAGGTTAAGTCTTAGCTCTCTGCTGTTTCCTGGAAGCACCGCCATCAGAGAAGCACTACCAGCTGCCACCGCAGACTCCTGAAGCAGCCGTGGAATAGCAAATAGCTAGACTGCCCCTGAACCAGTGCCAGTTAGCTTCTCTCTCTCCAACCTCCTCTACACACACACACAGCAGATTCACTGATTTTTTTGGTTGGAAGAATGTAAATGTCTTTCTTTTTCTTACTGTATCAAAGTCTAATATGTATCTGTATGAGGAAAAAATAATCCTCTCTTTAGATAGAGAAACTGAACTCATCTCTGCATCAGAGAAGGGATTTAGATCTCAGTGCCCTGCTGCAAACAGTCATTAGCATACAAGGATAATTAAGTAGTTTCAAATCCAATGGGAAAGAGTGGGATCAAATGTACCCCCAGCTGGCATGGGGAACTGGGAACTGGCATCTGTGGCTTATAATTCCAACCCTTATGTTGTAAGGGAAAATGCTCATCCTCTATTAGGGTCTATTTTCAATTGATCATTGTCTCTTTTCAGTTGTTTCATTTGGAAGCCGTGTAATTAACCTTTGCCTAGAGGTTTCATTTGCAGAAATGGATGGCACATTTTTGGCTGTGTTGTTTGAGGAGTAGAATGAGATCAATATAATCAATAAGATTAAAATAGAATGTATTCAAATTGTTCGATGCAATTGGACACATTTGACATATCTTAGTATATTAAAGATGAGAGCGAGGAAATAAGTTAATTTCAATTTAAAATAATAATGAGAGCGTAAACTAGATGAAAAACAGCTACCCAGGGGAAAAAAATCTAGCAGAGCTTTCTTTTGCCTCGCTAAATTGAGGTGACAACTGTGCTGAGATTTCTGGTCCACTTGTTATCACTACCATCACGATCACTGGGTCACCTTGTCATAGATCACATTAGTTACACGCATTTCTGTAGAAACTGCAATAATCAGTATACATCCAGACAGGTTTCACTGCCATCTTTCCAAAATGTCTATTGACAAAATGGAAGCAATTCAATGTATTAGCTAAGATTAGATCCCAGTTCAATCAGTAGTAAAAAAAAAAAGACATACATGATGCTTCTAAACAAGTTTAAATTTAAGAAATAGCAATAAAAATGACTAATATCATGCAGCTAATAAACATAACCACATTTTCTGTGCCTTTATAGGTGATGGAGGTGAAGTTAGAAGAGGCGGGTCGATTATTTCGCCTGTGAACCAAAAAAGAAACCTATTAAATATTCACATCTGTAGACATTTCTTACTTTGGATACATTTTAGTTAGGTCAAATCGACTTTTCTATTGCTCTTGTTTTCTCCTTTCTCTATCACTTTGGGAAAAGGTGGAGTCAGAAACAGTGAATCAGTCACCAAATAAATTTCATGAACCAATGTTATGTCAATTATTCTTTCATTTGTCATTTGTATGGTAGCATTGGAGATGATACAATGGCAAGGGGAAAAGGAGGTAATATAAATGGGAAAAAAAAACAATATATGGATAAAATAGTTCTGGATATAATTTGCAAATAACCAGCTTCAAAAGAAGGAGAAATTTCCATACAAATTACCATGTATCTTAAGAAAAAATTCCATTGCTCTTAATTTATAAAATAATGCTACAGATGCAAATAAGGACAAAAAAAGAAAAGAAAGAATACGACTTGGAATGTGCTCATATTTTTCCTGCTATTAGAATGAGCTGGTTTTGTGTTATTAATAGATCTAAACAGCTTTTACTAGTATCACTCCCATGTCACAATGTGTTGACACATTATGTATTTTCTAACACATTTGGAATGCTAGGTTTCCCTAGTGAATCTCAGTATCTCAGAGGATGAAAACAACATCCGAACACTGTCAGAAATATCCAAATCTGCTCTAATTTAGAGACTCAGTGGACTGCCCAATTGACTTGAGATGTTCGTTATGTGAGAAGAAATAAACCTTTTCTTTTGTTTCCATTTATTTAATTATTTACCCTTCATTTTTGGCATACTGCTACTATGTTTGCCATTCCTCCTGTTTCCTAGGTCACATAACCAAAATAAAGAACAGAAAACAAGAAACTCTAAAAGAAAAGAGAAATTATAAAGACAAATTTAATTATGTTGTAAAATGTTACATAATCACTGCTAATAGTTTTTTGTGAACTTCCCTCCATCTTTGCCTCTGTGCATACATGTAGAGAAAAATGAATACATGTATATGTCATTAAATATTCTTTGAACACCTGATTTTCAATAGCTACATACTAGCCAGTATTTGGATTTAATAATTCTCTATAGTTAGATATTTAAATTGCTTCTATCTTTTTGCAATTATGATTGCCGAGTACGTTCATGACGATAAAATACTATCTCTGTTTCTTATTATTTCCTAAGTAGAGGTTCCTACAAATGAAATAACATCGTCTAAATTATTAATTTTTTAAAGTTATGCATACTCTAATTTTGCTTTTGAGAAAGATTGAAAGAGAATATGCCAAAGTGGAAAGGGCAGGAAACTGCAAGAGTTTGAGATTTCACACCCAACTAGGTTGTTTAACAGCCCCATCAACTTTGGAAATTTACTTAAACTATTTGAGCTTCGGTTTCCTCATCTAGCCCAAGAAGAACATGAATTCTTCTCTAGAGATTACTTGATACGCCATATATTAGTGATTACCATAATTTCCAGGAAACTATACTGTTCGTAAGTAGTAAATATTATCGTTGAAACTTACAAACACTGCGTTGTTAAGAACTTGTCCTGAGGATTAATTGATAATACAATATAGCTGAAGTCCTAAAAAAAATCCTGCATATAATGTATGCTCAATAAACATGAGCTATTACATTATTTTTAATATTCCCATGTTCACCTTTCACCCACTTAAGGCTATATCCTATTTTTAAAATATAAAATAAATTCTTTGCAAATGTCTTATTTATGAAAAGGGTGGTTTCCTTTTATTTGTCTTACGTTGGTTACTGTTGTAGTGAACATTTTTTTTCTTATTCTTGGAATTGACTTACTCTATACCTATTTCTCTAGAGACGGTAATTAAAAATGTTTATATGCTATGAATTTTAACCCTTTGCCTTTTATATTTTCTTGCAAATTTTTTCCTAGTTTCATATGTTAACTTTGTTGATTTTTTGTTTTTGTTATATTTTCTTTATAGATTGTCAAATCTAACAATTATCCCTTGGTTTTACTTTTCTTTTTTGCAGCCAAGTGGAAATTTGTTGATGTTCTGTTTAGAAAGGGTTTACTGATTTTTAGTAGAGGTCAGAACACTATATTTTGTAATTTCATTAACTACGTTTAGCTCTTTAAACTACTGTTCGTTTATGCACTTTATTTATTTATTTGATGCTGGGTGCTTTGCACTGAATGTTTGTGTCCCCCCCAAAATTCATATGCTGAATCCCTAATCCTCATTTGCGAGTGAGGTCTTTGGCAGCTAATTTATTCATGATGGTGGAGCCCTCATGATGAGATTAGTGTTCTTAGAAGGAAAGACAGGAGAAAAATGATCTCTCTCTCCACCATGTAAGGACACAGCGAGAAGGTGTCCACTTACAAACCAGGAAGAGGGCTCTCACTAAACACCAAATTGGCTGGCACCTTGATGTTGGACTTCCCAGTCCCCAGAATTGTGAAAAATAAATGTTTGCTGTTTAAGCCACCCAGTTTATGGTCTTTGATATAGCGACCTGAGCTGACTAAGACACTGAGAAGTTTCAATATAAAATTTATGTTCCAAAGAGTCAATTTAACAAGAGCCACTTTTAAATAGTTATCTTTCCCTTATTTATTTATGATGATTCGTAAATTATGTTAGCCTATCTATTCTATTCCATTGATGTCTCATAACTATTTTTAACAGTGCCACACTATTTTGATTCTGTCTTCTACATTTTTGAATTAGAGAGGACAAGGCTCATAATTTGTTCTCCTATTCTAAAACGTTTTAGCTATTATACTCATTTTTTCATAAGAATTTAAAATATATATGTATATATGCATAAAACATAACTATTGTAATTCAATGTCAATATCTATTTTTTGTCTTTTGATGTAAGGGTATTTGTATACTTTAGTGATTTTAGAGAAGAGGACATTTAAAATTTGTATTGGTAAAATTGAAATATTTCTTAAATATCTACAAATCTTTGAAAAAATATATAGTATGGCTAAAATTACTGGATTACTGGTTATCTGATAATCATATAACTCTCCATTTGAAGAACATCTTTATAACATTATAGAAATTAGGCACTCAGAGAACAAAGCAGAGTACAAAATAAAGGTACAAAACTTGTACCTTTCAAGCAGTATTGTGAAGACCCTGTTGGGTTATATTTATAGTACGAAACTGTTAAAGGTCAACATACCTTCTATCCAACTAGGAAGATGAGTAACTCCTTTAATTAGCCTTAGCGGAAGTGATAAAAGTAGGAAGAAAACTTCAAATTTAGTCATCCTGGAAAAAGAGGAGTGCAAAGTTTTGGCAAAAAAATTATTTTATCTGAGTTCTCCTAATATCATCTCAAAACCTCTAAATAATTATCCCTTATCCACTTTACCTAAGAATAAATATATATGAGAGCACTACATCAGACATAGATCATTTTAAGGTTATTCTTGGATCATCTTAACTACAATGTTTTAAAAAACATAATCAACAGATAAGACTTTTACTTCAATTAGTGTTAATTTCTCACTGAGAAAATGTATAAAACAATTATCTCCATAATGACACTAGTTTAATATATCATACCACTTAATGAGAAGAGTGTATTCACTCAACACTCATGAAACACCAATATTCTTTTAATATTAATTAATGCCTTTTCAAATACACTAACCTAGTAATGGAAATATTAAACTTCCTTATTTATGTTATTTCAAAATGCATATACTATGTACATCCAGTACTAACAATTAAAAACCATGATCATGCCATTATCTATAAATGAAATAGATGAATTATTTATAAATGAAATGTAAATAAACTAGAGGTGAGGTATGTTTCCTTCCAGAAATAAAATATACATATTCGTCTACTTAGAAAGTGAAAATTTTAAATTTTAATTTCATCTTTTCATGGGTTAAAAAAACTTAAGCCTATTTAACCCTGTACATAAAAATTTATTCCAGCAAATCAATGATCACTCAGCTGGAAAAATTAAATATGTCAGATGAACATACTTGAATGTACTCCAGACCTTTATTTTCATTTTTATTTTCTTGTCTGGATTATGAATCTGATTTTTTAGAGACAATGTTTAATTCTCTGTGTAACAATTTGCTAAAGAAAATAATCATTCTCTATGAGTCTTAATATTACAGAACTCTACAACAATAGCCAAAATCATAGCTCACTGAAGTTCTAGGATTATTGCTTTTAGAGTCAGTCTAGGGGTAATGTTATTTCCTTGCCCAAAATAAGGTTAACAGAGGAAACATACAGCTTTCTATAAAAATAACACAGTATACATTGTTCTTAGTTATGAAGTTTAGTTCTTATTGATTTCACAAGTAACTTTCTTTACACATACAATGGCATAATTTGAATATATATGATAAATTTCACTGAATAATGGCAATATACATAACTTTCAATCAAGATTATGTGCTAAGACCACCTAATGAAGGCAACCCCAAACACACACATACACACACACACACACACATACACAGAGATACTCACATCATGATAATTTCAATTAATAACCCAAGATTTAGAAAAGAATTTGATGGATTCAACTATAACATAACCATTTACATAATCCACAATCAGAATTTAAACATAAATCAGACCATGGGGCTGAAGTCTCAAGCCTCCTGATCCTCAGCAGGCAGACAACAGACAGCAGAAGAAAGATTCCCTCTGTAAGACAAGTAAACCTTCCCATTTAAAGCGTAGTAGCAAAACAAGGCTCCCTACTCTGAAACAGGCATCAGGGATGAGAACCACTTGCTGAGAAGTGAATGGAAAAAGCTACTGCTTATCACCTCCTGAAGCTACAAATTATTCGGGGCTCCTGGGAGAGGTGGGGATTGAGACAAACCAGGAGACTGCTTGGTGATTGACTCTACAATATCCACTATCGCCAAGTGGCAGGATCCCCAAGCTGCTTTTGCATTGGTGGAATTGGAGTTAGTTGAAATCATTGCCAAAAGTTCTAGACAGAGAAAATAAAACACAGAGAAATAGAGATGCAAAATGGAAAATTAATTCACATCTAGAATCAGTCACAACTACAAAACATATAAACAAATACAATGCCATGAAAGAAAACCTAGTTGATAAAATTTACTCCAAATTAAAGACAAAAATTTGATTTTGTTAAAGTATAAGTTTAGTCTTCAAAAGGAAATGGATGAATAATATCAAGAAAACATAATGTCAACAAAAATTATATTATAAAACACAAACAGGAAGAAATTAAAGATATATAGATAATGTATATAGGTATATAAAATGAATACAGAAGTCATGAGGTGTTATTGTGTATGTGTGTTCAAAAAAAATTCAGATCTCTGAGATAAATGTAACAAGAATTTGAAAGACTGGACAGTGGGAGTAGCAATATTTTAGCAGAAATGCCTACACAATTTTAGAATTAAGAAAATATATGAATCCTCAAATTGAAGGAACACTCTAACTCACTTTAATACACTCATCTTCTATGAGCCCTAGACAGACTCAATGAGAAAACTTTAAAATTATTATTCAGAAATATCAAAATAGTGAGACCCAGACAAGTGTCCCAAGCTTCAAATTCTTTTCTGTAGTATAGAAGTAGATCAGATATCATAAAATATTTTTTAACTCACCGTCAGTACTATGTCGCAACCTTTTCTGCTGTCAGCTGAGCGCAGGGCATTCCATCTTCCCGCGTTCAGAACAAAGAGGTTCTGAATACAGGAAACATTAGAATTCAATTTGTCAAAGACCATTGCATCTGAATATAGTTATCATTAGATAGTGAAAGTGAGACTATTAGTGGCCCTGCCAGTTGAAATTTATCCTGTTCAAGGAAGAGGAAAATGTAGATGGGAAAAAAAAAGTTCAATCTGAAAGAAGAGAAATGCTCGTGGTAATTTGTCAGGCCACATACTTCACATATCTAAATTACTCTTTTTTATACTGTAACAATTTAGGCATATTTTAAGGCTTCAACCACTATTTAGGACACCTGGAGGGATATTTATAAAGACAGCAGTAACAAACTCAAGAGTAAATAATGCCCATGTGGCTGAAGGTGTTCATATAACTTCCCAAGGAAATTAACATCCCAGAAGACAGTACTTAAGGCTTTAAGAGCTCTGACTTTCCTTTCTATCCTGATGATGGCCCCAAAAATGACAGTAATGTTACCGGTTACTTCATGTTACAGCTAGTTCAGATTATTTTGTTTTGGGCAAGGGGAGAAATAAGCAGAAAACACAACAAAGAATTTATGACTAGCTTAAAGCAATTTGTCTCAAATACTCAATGTGCCTCCCAGCTCTCCTTCTTTGCATGGGTCTATTCCCTTTGGAGATATATGTTTCGGATACTGAAATTAAATTGAAGAAAAATTTTAAAGTATAAACAATTGTAAGATTATGCATTAGGATTGCAATCAATTATATTTAAGTGTGGGATATTTAACTCAATAGGAATAGAAAGGAGAATTTTTGAGAAATCCACAGCTATGTTCTTTCTGATAGTTAAACTGCTGACAAGGCCAATATATACCTGGGAACATCACTTAGTACAGCTGGCAAAAGTCAAGGGAACAGATATTTAAGTGGTAAACAGTAGAAGGTCACACGCTAGTGATTACGCACACATATGCTGGAAACCAGCAGGGCGTCAGGGGAAAATACAAAGTTCAGTCGAGCTGATACAACAAGAATCTATACACAAGCATATCATTTAGCCTAGATTATCAACACAAAACATCTCCTGGCCCCTGTCTTTAATTGATCTGTCCTCATAAGGAGTGAGAGAGAATGTAATAAAAGTGGCATTTCCCCTGTCTGATATTATTTGCAGTACACAAGGGTCACCTTGCACTGAAGCTGTACCCTTTTACCTTACTCTCTGTCACAGAGGGATATTTTTGATATGTCAGTATTTACGTAATAATTGTGCTGTTTTAAATCCATTACTTTTCAACCTTTTTACTCAACCTGTGGAGGACACAGATTGCGTGTTCTTCCCTGTAAAATGATCAAACCTACAAACAAAAAGAGACAGAAAAAGGAGCAGAAGTGGGCAGAGTGAGAGCTGAGAAAACAGAGTAAAAAGTTACTGTGATGATGGTTCCCGGCATGGGGACAGAGTATAAATTCTGAAGAAAAGGTGCTCAACAAACAATGTTCCAGCAAGCGGTGTTTTGATAGACATGTCAAGAGTGTGAGTTACTTGTTCTTTACATAAAGAATCTCATATACCCAAATCTCATTTTGTATCTTGTATACAATATTCAGCATCCGCTGACTATCATTTACACTGCTTTTCAAAGTCATGCAAAAAAATAGAATTATTTTAAACTGGTAGGCATAAATGACCTTCTCACCCTGAAGCAGAACCATTATCATCTCATGGGACCTACGTGCTACATTTATACTCCATCGCTGAGCAAAATCCTACTCTAGCTCAAGTGAAGTAAATGGAAAGATCATTAAACAGTAGTCAGTAGCTCCTGATGGATGCCTGGCCCTTCTTGAGCAGAACACACGCACCTCCATGACTGAACTGACTCTCCCAGTCAATCCATTCCTCCAATCCATTCCTATATGTTGTTGCTGTGGCTCATTTACTAGATTAGCAGAGGAGGATCTAGGACAAATCTCTACTGAGACTGTTTATGTTGTTCCTGGTCTACATGGAAACGTATGAGCTCCATTGACAATCTAGGACTATCTCAAAGTGTGCTTTATTCTGGGCTTAAATGTGTTATTAACCTCAGCACTTTTGAATATCTGTTGAGTGACAAATGATCAGCGAACATATTTGAGCTCCTTAAGTTCAGGTTTAGGCTTCTTGCTGCACCTTTTATGTTTTCTCACACTTCTTGAATTTAGATCATGTTTACTCATTTTTCTTCTCATTGTTCTCTGTCCTTCCACATTTTGCCACGCAAACTCCACGCATTTTAAGCTAGCAATGAACTTTAACAATAAATGAATCTGTGGTGATACGTCAGGGACCAGTGATGGCTTCATGGAAAATACTGGTCTTTGTTACTCTCCTTTCCTACAGACAATAGATGTGCATTTTAAGGAGGACCTTATAAGGCCTCGACCTTTGCTGTTTAACATACAGACATCATTTTAATGGCAGAGATATTGCTTTAAGTATTTGCAGTGGGAGGCGTTTCTGGATGTAGCTTCTTGTAATATTCCTATCTCCTCCTCCCATCCCAGGCCAGATCATACTATATTTATGGATGCATATTCTACTCCCACAAGAGATTATTAGTTTCAATTACCTGCCAACTAAAATATTACACACAAAATATGTCTAGAACAAAGGCTCCAGGTATATAGTTGAATGTTTATAAAAAAAAAATCTGTCATTTCCTTCAAAGCTGATTCAGTTGGTGGTCCTGTTCATTCATTCATTCATTTAATTCGAAAAGTGCATTTATTATTTGCTGGATGTTAAGTGTGGTTCTAAACACTAAGTATCATCTGGGAACATCCCTTCTGCTAGGGATTTGTAACCTGTTGGGGGAGGGGTTGTGGGGGTAGAGAAAAAGGCAGGGTCAAACAAATCAAAAGGAAATTTTAATAGTGTGGCGATTTCAGTGTTCCTAACTCAGTTCATAGCTCATAATCCATACTCCACCTGTTCAAAATTGCCTTTCGTTATGAGCACACACAGAAATTCTACTATGGCTGTATCCTATTAAATGGGTCAGAAAGCTTAGAATGACCTTTTCTCCCTTGCTTTCCTCATATGATCAAATCACAAACTATAGCCAAGTCAAACTTCTGACTTTCTTTTTAATCTAGTTGACTTTTTCTCCAGAACCTTCACAGTAGTTCAAGTGCCCCAGATCAGGGCACTAGTGCACTAGCAAGGACTGTGCCTCCCAAGTCACCTCTAACTCTCCCCTACAAACAATTCTATGAGTAAGGAAAGGAGTGACACCGACTATCCACTCCTGCATTATCCAACCCAGGCAGGGAATGGTCCTGAGGAATGAGGTCACTAATGGTACGTTGGCTACAGCCTCCTCTAAAACCACTGATTCAGCCATACAAGTCCCCATTTATTTTCTGTCCAAAGAAAATCGCAGCTATTCATTTAGGTCTTGTAGTATTATATAAATTGTAGAAGCTCAAGTTTGTGAAAGTCAGAGTAGAACAATCACCCCGATGCTTCTGTCCTGAAAAGGTGGTTATGTCAGAAGCCAGAGTCAGCATGTATTGGCTCATTTCCTTCTAAGTCCCAATCATAGAAACTGGAATTGAATTATATTGATGAAGTTAGTAAATCAGCATCTTTTTCTGTTCAATATATGCAGAACCATACTGTGTTATTCTTGATTTATTTTACATTTTAAATTAAGGTATTTTCAATAATTAAACAAATTCACTAAAACAAGGGCTCTGTCAGAGCGGGGTATTTTTTTAAAATTTATTTACTTTTACATCTTTACCATCTAGAAAAATATCAGCCACATAATAGGTGCTTAATAAATATATATGAAGTTGGGGCCGGCCCGGTTAAGCTCGGACATTCCACTTTGGCAGCCCGGGGTTCGCCGGTGCGGATCCCGATGTGGACTGGCACCGCTTGGCAGGCGATGCTGTGGCAAGCGTCCCACATAGGAAGTGGAGGGAGATGGGCACTGATGATAGCTCAGGGCCAGTCTTCCTCAGCATAAGGAGGAGGATTAGCAGTAGATGTTAGCTCAGGGCTAATCTTCCTCAAAAACAAAAAAAAGGAAAAGAAAGAAAGAAAGAGAAAGAAAGAAAAATAAAAGTCTTCCTCTAATAAATGTATGTGAACAAATACATATAAGTACTTTCTTCTCCTTCTCCTTCCATAAGAGACAAACAACAGCATTCTGAAGAAAATTCTTTTGCAGATTTCTACTTTCTTTCATTTCTCCCCATTTGCCACAAAATGAGAAAATTAAGAAGCACACTTTAGGAATCATGGGGTAAAATTACTACCACTATGGGTTTATAAAATCCAGATTGCTTAAGGACTCTTTCAGCTGTCAGTAACAAAAATCCAACTCAAAAGATTTAATAAGCAACTAAATTATTGTTTCACAAAGCTGACAAAAACCCAATGATATATTCTTCAGACATGGCTGAATAGATGCTCCTATTATGTCCTCTGGGATCTGACTCGTTTTTTTCTCTCTCTCAGTAGTGTTTTTCTTTCCATTGACTGTATTCTCAGGCAGACTTCTGCATATAAATTGAAGATGCCGGTGGCATCTCCAGACTTACATGACATTATAGCTTGAGTTTCTAGAGAAAGAGAAAGTATGTTTCTTGATACATCACTCTGATAAATGTCCAAGGAGAAATAAGATGGATTCAACATAGTTTACGTGTACATCCCTAAACTAGCCACTGGACTGCTAAGCCTGGCTCTCCTGCTGATCTCTGGGCTGGCAGCAGAAAGTCGGGGTAATATTAGCTCCACCCGTGAGCCAGGTAGACAAAAAAACATTGTCAATCACTCATAGCCCACAAGACACTGCAAAACCTCACTCCTGCTTTCTTCTCTGGTCCTGTCTCACCTCACTTCCTTTCTTGTTCCTCATTCTCTATTCTCCAAATTTGTTGTTAGTGCTGTTGAGTTGATTCTGACTCCTAGCGACCTTGTGTACAGCATAGTGGATTTTTGCACCATCCTATCATCTTCTGGTCCTGTATCAGACAATACTCTGCTGCTAGTCATAGGGTTTTCATGGCCAGTTTTTTTTGGAAGTGGATGGCCAGGTCCTTCTTCCTAGCCTGTCTTGGTCTGGAAGCCCTACTGAAACCTGCCCACCACGGGTGACCCTGCTGGTATTTAAAATACCAGTGGCATAGCTTTCAGCATCACAGCAACACCCAGCCTCCATAGTATGACGACTGACAGATGGGTAGTGTGGTTCCCTGACTGGGAAATGAAACCCAGGCCACAGTGGTGAGAGCACCGAATCTTACCCGCTAGACCACCAGGGCTGGCCATCTTTCAAATAAATCAACCGTGTTTTTTTCTTAAATGCATCAAAGTGTATTCACTCCTGAAAGTTTTTACACATGCTGCTTTATCTGGAAGAGTCCTCCTTCTCCCATCCTCTTCATCCTGACTAACTCATATTTACCTGGCAGCCCTCAATTTAGTGACTACTTTCTCATGGAAGTCATCAAGGGTCTTCTAGTGTAGGTGAAATCCCTTGACACACGCCCCCTGCTAAAAGATGTATATGCTTCTTTTCAGAACTTGTCATTATTGTAATTACTTATTTTCTAAATCTTTGTTGACTTTTGATCCTTTTACCCGCAGGAGGACAGCACTTTAGACTGTCATCTTCCTCAGTGTTGCTCCAGCATGTGACACACTGGCACACTGTAGGCGCTAAAAATATTTATTAAGAGTCAAAGAAATGATTGGATTAATTAAATATTGAATAATGGGCTAGTCCAGCGGGAGAACAAGTTTCTCCAGAAAGGCTTAGATAGTAACTATTTTAGGCTTTGCAGCCACATATCCTTTCTGTCCTATATTCTCCTTTGGATTTTGTTTGCTTGTTCATTTGTCTCTCTGTTTGCTTTTTTTTACAATCATTTAAAAATGTACAAAACATTCCTATCTTGCAAGCCATTCCAAACAGATCACCGGCCAGATTTAGCCTGTGGGTCATCATTTGCCAATCTCTGCCTTAGTATTCCAGTATTCCAGTAGTTATAATTCTTTCTGTAATTGCATGATTACAATGAGATTCCAACTGAAACTCTATCTTTCACTTTTCTTTCTGAGATGCACTCTTAACTTTCTAACCTACATAAATACCACTTCTGTTCTCGGCACTCAATCCAGGATTATATTGTTTTTCAAAGTTATTTGTTACCAACTTTTTCTCCCTATAAAATATCTGTGCATTTCTTCCAATCTCCTGCTGTCTGTGCCACACTGTGCCTCCTCCATTCTTTAGCCAACTGCACCTGCTGCCCTGGCTTCTTATTGCTGTTTCAAATTTTTATGCTGTATCATCATCCCTTCTGCTTTCTGCAGGAGAGAGAGTAATATTTCAGGAGAAGGAGAAGTGGTTATTTAAAATAAACCGAGTCAAACAGACATTCTTAGATTCTGACACCAGGGAAATAGCATGCCATCTGCCCTCCATAAGGAGCTCTTTGCCTGAGGGACATAACCGTATCACCCAGGTATGCTCTTCTTAATGTAGAAATTGTACTGAAACCTACAAATCATGGTTGTCATTCTAGACCTTCTGTCCTTTCGCTGCCCTCGGTTCTATAGTACATTTTTAATCCTTTTTTTTCTATTGTGTTTACTTTGACATCTCTCCCCTTGGAATACAACAATGACTAGTCTTATGAATAGAAAACTTAAAACATCTCACCCATTATTTTCTTGGGTGCAAGTTTCTCAGTGTGAATTGCAAAAATTTTTTTTTTTATTTTTAGGAAAAAATGGCACATTTCAAGTGCACTGTTACATAATTAGAGGGTAGTTAGGCAAAACTCAAAAAAATACATATATAGGTATTTTAAATACCATCCCTTGTGAATGCATGATTTATAAAAATAAGTGAGCATGCTACGTCTTACAAACTTCAAAAAAGGAATCTGTCATCAACTTGAAAAAGAATCAAATAAACTGTGGCAAAAATAAATTGTTTCCCGATATTTACCATAGATATCTATAAACCACACAGAGTTCAACAGCTCTTCAACCAATATGACAAATGTTATATTAAGATCAATTTTATATACAACAAACTGCAGAGAACTTAATTTGATGAGTTTCTATGAATGCAGACACCCATGTAAAGACCATCACAAGTAAGATAAAACACGTTTCCATCTCTCCAGAAAGTTCCTTAATGCCCACTTCCAACTAACACCCATCCACTCATAAGTAAACCCCATTCTTATTTCTATCTCCACAGAATTAGTTTTGCTTTTTCCTGAACTTCATATGAATTAAATCAGAGAGTATATATTATTTTGTTTCAGACTTTTTTTTCACCATAATGTTTTGAGATTCAGTCATGTTTTGTGTGTTCCAAAGGTCCATTCCTTTCATTGCAAAGTATTCTTCCATGGTGGAACTAAAGGGTTATGAATATACCCTAATTAGTACATCCATTACCCTGTTGAAGGAATTTTGAGCTGTCAGTTTTCACGCATTATTAATAGAGCTGCTATGAACACTCATAAACAGGTCTTTTTGGTGGACTTAGGTGCTTACTTCACTTGGTTAAATATCTAGAAGTATGTTTGCTGCATTGTAGGGTAGATGTACCTATAACTTTATAAAATATTGCCACTTTTCCAAAATTATTGCACCATTTTATACTCCCATCGGCAATGTTTGTGAGATCCAGTTACTCCACTCCTCATAAAAATTTGATGCATACAGCATTTTTAATTTTACCCTTTTCATTAGGTGTGAGATAGTTTAATATGCATTTTTTCTGGTGACTAATGATGTTGAGTACTCATTCAGTTGCCTATTGGCCTTTCATATAATTTCTTTTATGTTTTTGGAACAACTTTATTAGTAATAGTAGCAGTAGTTTATAGGAAGCCTTTATATGTCCTAAATATAAGTATCTGGCATACATAGTCTTCACCTGTTTATTCATTTATTTAAGAATTCTGAAAAGCAGAGAAGATTTTTTAAGTATTTTTTTATTTTAGAACAATTTTAGTTATACAGAAAAATTGCAAAGATACTACAAGAATTCCCATACACTCCACATCCAGTTTCCCCTGTTAATAGCACCTTACATTCGTATGGTACCATTTGTTACAATTAATGAAGCAATCTCAATATGCTATTATCAATTAAAGTCCATTCTTTTTCAGAGTTCCTTAGTTTTTGTCCGAATGTCTTTTTTCTGTTCCAGGATACCATATTCCATGTAGTAGCTGCGTCTCCTTAGGCCCCTCTTGGTTGTGATAGTTTCTCAAATGGTTTTGATGGCCTTGACTGTTTTGAGAAGTACTGGTCGAGGATTTTGTAGAATGTCCCTCGAGGAAGATTTGTCTACTATTTTTCTCATGATTAGACTGGAATTTTATATATTTGAGAGGAAGACCTTAAGATAAAGTTCCATTTTCATCACATCACAAAATATGTACTATCAGCCTGACTTGTTACTGTTGATGTTGACCTTGACGACCTGGCTGAGGTAATATTGTCAAGATTCTTCACTGTAAAGTTACTCACACCCTTTCCCCCTATTGATTCCTTACAGTATTCTTAAGAAGAGACTCACGCTACACAACCCACACTTAAGGAGTGAGAAATTATGTACCGCCTTGAGGGCAGAGTAGCTACATAAATTGCTTGCAATTCTTTGGCACTGGAGATCTGTAACTTATACCCCATTGTTTATTAATTCAGTAATTTATTTTTCTCAGTATGGACTCATGGACATATATTTAATACTTTTGGTTATAATACAATAATAATTTATGTATTTTATAGCTCAAAATTTTCTAGCTTTGGCTATTGGGAGCTTTTTCAGTTGGCCTCTTTGTCCCTTTGACATACTCCCTCATTTTCTTGTTTGTATATGTGTGTGTCTGCAGTTTATTTATTTATTTATTTAAAAATAATAGAGTTTATTTTTGAACGGTTTTAGAATCACAGAAAAATTGAGCAGAAAGTATAGAGAATTCTTGTTTTTCTCCTTCCCTCCTTTTCCCAGTCTCGCCTATTATTAACATTTTGCATTAGTGAGGTATATTGTTATAACTGATGAGCCAATCTTGGTAATTTGTTAACTAAAGCCCATAGTTTATAATAGAGGTCACTTTTTGTGTTGTACATTTTATGGGGTTTGACAAATGCCTAATGTCATATAGCCACCATTACAGTTTCATGCAGAATAGTTTTACTAGCCTAAATATCTCCCATGCTCCAACTCTTTATCCCTCCTACTATCTGCCCTGAATCCCTGGCAGATTGTTCTCCTGTCTCTACAATTTTTCCTTTTCTAGAATATCACATAGTTGGAATCATACAGTATGGAGCCTTTTCAGACTCTCTGCTTTCACTTAGCAAAATGCATTTAAGATTCCTCCATGTCTTTTGTGATTTGATAGTCATTTCTTTTTATGACTGAATAGCATTCCATTGTATGGGTGTACCACAGTTTGTTTATCCATTCACTTGTTAAAGAACATCTTGGTTGCTTCTAATTTTTAGCAATTGTAAATAAATCTGTTATAAACATTTTTTTGTGCAGGTTTTTGTGTGGACATATATTTTCAACTCAGTTGGGTAAATACCTAGAAGAATGATTCCTGTAGCATATATTAAGCCTATATTTAGCTTTGTAAGGAACTGCAAACTCCTTCTCCAGTGGCTGTAACATTTTGCATTCTGACCAGCAATGAATGGGAATTCCTGTTCCTGCGTATCCTTGCCAGCATTTGGTGTTATAAGTGTTTTGGATTTTAGTCATTCTGATAGTTGTGTAGTGGTACTTCACTGTTGCTTTAGTTTGCAATTGCTAAATGATATGTGATGCTAATCATATTTTCATATGCATATATATATTTTTTGAGCACCTTCTCACTTTCTGGCATTATAGGATGTTTCAGGTTTATTGTACATATTTCCTGCCTCCGTTCTAGAATCAGCCATTTCTCCAGGGAACTCTGGTTATTTTTCATGGAGAACGTATTAGAAACCAAGATCTGGGTGTTAGATATGCTTGTCACTACTGGGATATCATTGTTTCTAAGCCACCTCAGCTGACAGAACAAAGAAATTTATATGTGTATACTAACCTGTGTAGATACACGTATCTATGTTTATTGCTATAAGCAAACTTCTGTAACTAACCTAAACATGATTTCATACTGATGTCTCCAACTCTAATACATGACCATGTGGATCATTCTGTCCTCTTAGCTTTGCTTGACTTTAACTTCCCTCTTCATCAGTAAGAAACCTGGCTTCCACAATCTGTCAACAATATACTTATTTGTTCAATTACAGTATACTGTAGAGGGGTATCAGAATTGCTACCCATTAAGCCCCTGTGAAACAACTTTATCAGCCAGAATACAATGCTCCTGTACTCTTGTTTTTGCTGTTAGTCTTACAAAATCCACCCATTTCCAAAATTACTTAAGTCAGTGTTGTTTTTCCTGACTCCCTTCAGTGAGGTTGTTTCATATATCTGTAGTATAACTAGTCTTTCTGGTCAAGTCCAGATTTCATTCTCAGATGCCCAGACCTCCTAAATGATATTTTAAAATTTGCATGCATAAAGGTTTACTCTTTGTGCTATAAAGGTCTATGGGTTTTAACAAATGCATGGTGTCATATCCCCACCATTACAGTATCATACAGAATAGTTTCATTACGCTAAAAATATTCCCTATATTTTACTTATTCAACCCCACTTTCACTCCACATTCTCAGAAACCACTGTTCTTTTTACTATCTCTATAATTTTGCCTTTCTCAGAATGTCATATAATCAGAATCATACAGGCTAAATGTAGTCTTCGCAGACTGACATCTTTCACTTATCCACAGGCACTTACAACTCATCCAAGTCTTTTTGTGGCTTGATAGCTCATTTTTTATTGGAGATAATAGTCCATTGTATGAATGCACTACAGTTTGTTAAAAGAATACGTATTTTGCTGCTGTTGGATAGAATATTTTATAAATGTCAATTAAATCCAGTTGATTGATGGTGCTGTGTAGGTCAACTGTATTTTTATTGATGTTCTGTCTACTTTATTTATCAATTACTGGCAGAATGCTGTTCAAGTCTG
Organism: Equus quagga; assembly: GCF_021613505.1. Lineage (NCBI taxonomy): Eukaryota > Metazoa > Chordata > Mammalia > Perissodactyla > Equidae > Equus > Equus quagga. The sequence continues at coordinate 101,374,354 of NC_060275.1, forward strand.
ACTATAATAGTAGTTTTTTTTTAAATTTCTCCTTCAGTTCTATCACTTTCGGCTTCGTGTATTTTGATACTTTGTTGTTAGTTGCATAGATGTTTAGGATTGTTATGCCATCTTGGAGAATGACTCTTCTATCATTACATAATGTCTTGTGTTTTTTTGACAATTTTCTTCCAAAGTCTGCTTTGTTTGAAATTAATACAGCTACTCTAGCTTTTTTATTTATTAGAGTTAACGTGGTACATTTTTCTCTATCCCATTACTTTAACTTGTCTATGTCTTTATATTTAAAATGAGTTACACAGACAACAAATGGTTGGGTCTTATTATTTTTTATGCACTTGGACAATTTGTCTTTTACTTGGTATATTTAGACAATTCAAATTTAAAATAATTATTGATACAGTGAGACTAATATTTATGATGTTGTAACTGTTTTCTACTCATTGTTTTGTTCTTTGTTTTTTTTTCTTCATCTTCTGCCTTTTCTGATTTTAATAGAGACTTTTATTGCCCCACTTATCTCTGTCTTTGCATTACAATTATATTTCTTTAAAAAATAATTTATTACTTGCTCTAAAGTTTCCAATATACATTTTTAACTAATCTAAGTCTAATTTCAATTAGTACTATTCCACTTCATACATAGTACAGGTACCTTATAACAGAGTACTCTTAATTTCTTCCTCCAATCCCTTATCATATTACTGCCTTTTATATCACTTACATACACGCTGTAATCACCCAGTACTTTGTTACTGTTATTCCTTTAAACAAACATTTATCTTTTAGATAAGAATGAGAAAAATAAAATATTTAATTTTATCTTCCTTTATCCCTTCCCTGACATTCCTTCTTTCTTTATGAAAATTTGAGTTTTTGACTTACTTTTCCTCCTGAAGAACTTCTTGTAACATTTCTTGCATGACAGTTCTACTCTCCATGAATTCTCTCAGTTTTTGTTTATCTGAGAAAGTCTATTTCTCCTTCAGTTTTGAAGGGAAATTTTTCTTGACATAGAATTCTAGATTGGAGTTTTTTTGGTTTCTGTTTTTGTTTTTCCAACAGTTTAAATATATTAACCCACTCTATTCTTGCTTGCATAGTCGTATAGTTTCTGAAGAGAAGTCAATTGTACTTATCCTTGATCCTCTTTGGTAAGGTTTTGTTTTTCCCTGGATTTCAAGACTGGCTCTTTGTCATTGATTTTCTGCAGTTTGAATATAACATACTTAAGCACATTTTTTGTTTTTTAATTTATTTTGCTTGATGTTCTCCAAGCTTCCTGAATCTGTACTTTGGTGTCTGTCTTAATTTTAGAATTCTTGGACATCATTATTTGAAATATTTCTCCTGCTCCACTATCTTTTTCTCCTTTTAGTATGACGACTTCACATGCACTACACCTATTAAAATTGTCCCACATATTTTGGATGTTCTCTTCCGTTCTTCTTCTTTATTTTATTTTTCATTTTTTATTCTTCATTTCAGTTTGGGAAGTTCCTATTGATCTATCTTCAAACTCACTGATTCTTTCTTTGGCTATATCTGGTCTCTGATGAGTCCATCCAAAGCATTCTTCAATCTGCTACAGTGTTTGTAACTTCTAGAATATCTTCTGATTATTTCTTAACTCCCATCTCTCTCTGCTTATATTATCCATCTATTGCATGTTTTATATTATTTCCATTATAATCCTTATCATATTAATCATAGTTACTTTAAATTCCAACATTTGCATCATATCCAAGTCTGGCTCTGATACTTGTTCGTTTCTTCAGATTTTATTTTTTCTTGCCTTTTGGAATGTTTTCTACTATTTTTTGAAAGCCAGACATGTTTAATAGGTTCTAGAAACTCAGGTGAACAGACCCTTAGAATGAGGATTTGTGGTCTTATGGCTAGGAGTTAAACTATTTCATGTTTGCTATAGCTGTAGGTGCCAGAAGCTTCAAATCCCTCTAGCGTTCTTTTTTGTTGTCGACATCTTGACATTGGGACCCCCTCAGTGCTTCTCCTCAGAGAGACTGAGCTTCTTGCCCCTCTTTCAGCTGCAATGCTCTATAATTTAGCTGGAGCCCTGTTGGTAATGGTGGTCAGGTGTGGGGGAAGGCAAGCATTCTAAAATCTTATGATCAAATTTCAGCCTTTTAGGGAAAGACTCTAGGTTGTGACTTTCACAAGTGTTTTCCAAGTGGTATAACTTTTTGCCCCTTATGTGAGTCAGGAGGTCTGCCGGATTTGGAAAATGGAGGAAAGCTCTTCTCTTACTGGAATTTGGCTCCGGCAAAATATTTTTACCCTGGAGAGTAGGCCTTTGCAACAGGGAATACCCTAGGGATGTTTCACAATGATTAATCTTTATCCACTGCCAGAGCTATGAGGGCATCTTTGAGAATGTGGAGGGGTTTCTGAAGATAAAGTACAGAAACTTGTGGAGACTCTCCAAGACCACAGCTCCAACAGCTTCTCACTCTCAAGCTAATCCATATTCAAACTCCAAAAATTTGTCAAAAATACCTTTAAATATCCTTGAAGTTTGTGGCTTCCGTGGCTGTACCACAGGCAAGCAGATCTCACCTCTGAATTTCTGGATTGGCCTGTTATTCCAGATTTCAAAGTGCACGCTTTGCTTTGCGGCCTCAGTTCTCTCATGGGTCCAAAGAAAGTCATTTATTTTTAGTTTGTTAATTTACTTCTTGATGTAAATACAGAGATGATAACTTCCAAGCTCTTTACATGTTAAGACTGAAACTCTGAATCTGAATATTTTAATTTTGATAAAATTAAATTTATAATTTTTTTCTTCTACTTTTTTTTCCTTTCTATTCTAAGAAATCTTTGGCTACTCCAAGGTCATGAAGATTCTTTCCTATATTTTCTTTCACAGGTTTTGTAGTTTTAATATTTATGTTTAGGTTTTCCATCTATGTCACGTTAATTGTTGCCTGTGGAATTAGGCAAGGGGATTTAGGATCACCTTTTTTCAACAATTATTTTGTTGATGCAGAACCATTTGTTGAAAAGACATTCTTTCATTCTGATCTTCTTGCACTTGTCAAAAATCAATTGTCTGCATAAATGTGGGCTATTTCTAGTTTCTGCCTTCTGCTTCATAGATCAAGTTTACAAACCTTAGGTCAATACCACAGTGTCTTACTACTGAATCTTTAAAATGTTTTGTTTGCTTTAAATAGTCATTTATTTTTAAAAGTAATTTAAAAGAAGCAAGGACTGTCTTTTATATTTTACCATATATTTACTTTTTTGGGTGTTCTTCATTTCATCCTATACATCCAAGTGTCTGTCTTGCGCAATTTCTCCTCTATTCTTAAAAATATTTTTTAGCATTGTTTGTAGTGCAGGAAGTCCCTCAACCTTTGTTTTCTCTAAATTTTGTTTATGTTCAGTTTTGAAGGATGGCTACTTTGGATATTAAATTCTGGGATGACTGTTACTTTTTTGTTTTGTTCTATTGTATACTGGTTTATTTCTGATAAAAAAATCAATGGTTGGGGCCGGCCCAGTGGCACAGTCGTTAAGTTCACACATTCCACTTCAGCAGCCTGGGGTTCAGTGGTTCGGATCCCAGGTATGGACATGGCACCGCTTGTCAAGCCATGCCGTGGCAGGCATCCCACATATAAAATAGAGGAAGATGGGCACGGATGTTAGCTCAGGGCCGGTCTTCCTCAGCAAAAGGAAGAGAATTGGTGGCACATGTTAGCTCAGGGCTAATTCTCCTCAAAAAAAAAAAAAAAATCTACTGTCTTTCCTGTCATTTTTTTCTGGTATATAATGTGCATTTTTTGGGAAGCTAATTTTCAAGAATTTTCCTAGTTTTGGTTTTCAGTGATTTGCTCATATGGGCCTTTATTCATCTGATATGAGTTTTGCTGAACTTCTTAGATTTCTAATATAACGTTTTCACCAAATTTGCAAGACTTTCAGTAATCATTTTTTTTTAAAGATTTTATTTTTTTCCTTTTTCTCCCCAATGCTCCCCAGTACATAGTTGTATATTCTTCGTTGTGGGTCCTTCTAGTTGTGGCACGTGGGACGCTGCCTCAGCATGGTTTGATGAGCAGTGCCATGTCCGTGCCCAGGATTCGAACCGACAAAACACAGGGCCACCTGCAGCGGAGCATGCAAATTTAACCACTGGGCCACGGGGCCAGCCCCAGTAATCATTTTTTCAAATAAGTTTTTTCTTTCCCATTCTTTTTCTCTACTCCTTCTGTTACTCCAATCAGATATATGTTACTCCACTTGATAGGTCTCACAACTCATTGAGGTTCTGTTCCTTTTTATTTTTTGTTTTGGTTTGATTTTCTCTTTTATTTTGAACTGGATCTTCATTCAAGTCCAACATCCCTACTCTTGCTATCTCCAATCTGCTGTTGAGTCTATAGATTTTCTTTTTAATTTCACATATTATAGTTTTCATTTCCAGAATTTTCATTTTTTACTTTGGTATAGTTTCTGCTTCTTTTCTGAGATCATCTGTTAGCTTATTATGACCATGTTTTCAATCAAGTCCATGGACCTAAGAATTTATAATACTTGTTTTGTATTATTTTTCTATTGCTCCATAACAAATTATCACAAACTAGCTGCTTAAAATGACACCATTCATTATCTTACAGCTTTGTAGGCCATCAACCTGGGTGCACTATATTAGCTCCTTCTAGGTGCATAAGGTCTCACAAGGCTGAAATCAAGGTGTCAGCTGGGCTGGGCTTGAATCCGGCGGCTCTAGAAAAGAATCCACTTCCAAGTTCCTTCTTGTTTTGGTAGAATAAATTTATTTGTGGCTGTAGGACTGAGGTACCCATTGTCTTTCTAGCTCGCAGCCTAGGGATACTTTCAGCTTTTCAAGACCCTTCTCAGATCCTAGAAGCCACTCCAGTTCTAGCATCTCACCCCTCCATCTTAAAAGCCAGGACTGATGTGTCAAATCCTTCCTGTACTCCATATCAAGCAGGTAAGACTATCTGCGTTTAAGCAGAGAATTTGCTTAGAATAGGTCCAACCAATAGGGTGTATATATATATTGTATATATATATATATAATATATGTATACATATATTATATATATATATATGTATACACACACATATACATACATGTGAAGAAATTTATCATAAAGAATTTGCTCCCACAATTATGGAGGCTAGCAAATCCAGTTCTGCAGTGTGAGTTGACAGTAGAGCTGATAATGCTGTTTGAGGCTGAAAGCCAGCAGCCTGTGAACCCAGGAGAGCCAATGATACACATGAAGTCTAAAGCCAGTCTGCTAGGGAATCCTTCCTTGCTCTGGAAACCTATCTTTTCATTCTATTCAGGCCTTCAACTGATTGTTTGAGGCCCACCTACATTATGGAGAGCAATCAGCTTTACTCAAAATTCACTGATTTAAATGTTAATCTCATCTAAACACACCCTCCAAGTTAATGGTATATATATATATATATATATATATATATATATATAATTAATCAGCACAAGTACAAACCTTAGTTTTATCTGCTTAATCTCTTTTGCCATGTTTCACAATGCAATCATTATTGTAATGTCTCATCATATGACAATCCTGGTAATTAGGGCAGAATACCCTAGTGGGCCATTTTAGGATTCTATCTATCACATGTTTTAAAGTTTTTGACTGTTCATTTTAACATCTATGTTATCTCAAGTTGTATTTATATTGACTGCTTTTTCTCTTGAACTTTGATCACATTTTCTGTCATTTCATGTCTCGTTACTTTTCACTATAAACTGGATAGTGTCTATGATGGTGGGGAGAGACTCTGATTTGTCATCTTCTGTTATCTTCTTTGAAGATATGTTTATTTTTTGTTCTAGTAAGAAATTAAGTTACTAGCTGTCACCTTAAACTTATGGAAGTTTGATATCATGTTTTTTCTTTTTAGGGCAACTCTTTTAGTCCTACAGTGTAGTCTTAATTTTAAGGTGTGGCAATTCTAAGTCTTAAGTGATAAATCTGAAATGTTTACCATGTCCCTTCTTATGTTTTGGGATTTACACTCCATGCTTTGTCTTTCCTACAGCTTAGGAAATTTAGCTTTCCGGTGGTTACTTTCTGTAAGTAAAAAGACTTCTTGATGTCTCCCTTTTACATGTACAGGTCAGGGTCCCTTTGAGGATTTAAAAGGACTTGCATGCAAATTGTGGAGTTGCCCCTTTTGGATGGTTTCCTTCTTTACAGGATTTCCTTCCTCAATTTCTAGCCAATTTGTCAGCCCAGATCTATATCTTTTCATACCTAAATTAATAAGACTGCATCTTCACACTTGAGGTCTAGTCAGCTTATGCCCAGGGACTGAGGATTTCACTCAGATTAAAGCATATAAGAATTTCACGTAGGGTGCTTCCTTTTTTTCAAAGTGCTGCATTTACTCAAATTTCTATCTGATTTTCTTTTCCTTCCAGTGCTTCCTTTTTAGTGATTTTCTGTTTCCTTCCTTCAAAAAGCTGAATTTTATTTATTACTTTGCTTAATTTTATATTTTGTCCACATGTTATAGTTCCTCTCTGTTAGAGGATTTGTCGGATACCAGCTGATACTGAGCTGTGTTGCTATTACTGAACTGGAACTTCCCATTGACATTTTATTTAAAAAGCTAATATTTAGATGGAAATGATAATAATAGTAGTCATAACTCCTAATTGCAGTTTGTCCCTAAATTTGGAAATTCATTTTAAATTTATTTAATTTTGAATGCAGACTATACACACACATAAACTTGCATATGTATTCATATATATGTATACATACATAAACAGACAGATCTTTAGTAGAAATGGAATTTCATACAACTGCACTTGGAAGAAGATTGAAATCATTATATGCCATTTAATTTGCGCTATTCAAAATAAGTACAGCTGGTCTTTGCCTAATCGTGAATCCTCAACTGTTCAAATTGTTTATTCCTTGAAGATCCAATTCAATTTCTATCTGCCAAGTAAAGAATTCTTCAACCACTGTTAACACTCACTGATATTTAAAACATGATTTAGCACTATTTTTCATACTGATGTGGCTTTCTCACTTGTTGAGTCACATACATTACTCATGCCCCTCAACTTGAGCGCAAAATTCTTGAAGATAAGTAAAAAGTGAAAGACTGCTTTTAAAATGGTTCATGGTGAAATTGAAAGTTTAAGATCAGTCCTCAAATAGATATAAGTTGCAGTTCTGACCTAATGCTTGGCTGAGTGACTAAGACGTTTCCTAAATTTTCTGGCCTCAGTTTCCCCCTCCGAAAACTGTACTTGAAAGTGTTCTTTAGATAGTAAGTTGGTCTATGTTATCATTTTTCTAGAATCATATGTTAATGTTGCAAAGATATTTTGTTTCCAATAATCTTTGCTGATTGAGTGATTATCCCATCCTCTTGTTTTTCCATGTGTGCTCTGAATACCAAAAACTAATTAGATCTGTGTGCCTCTGTTCATTGCAACAATTTCAACAACCAAAATTTAACACTTTTTGAATATTCTTACTAAATGATATATCCCTGATATCAACAATAAAGATTGAAAAGCTATTTTAAGAAATGCACAGGATATCAAATTGGACACACCACCATGGCTGCAAAATTTCAATGTGAAATGAGTAGGCTGGTGAGAAACAGAATTTCTAAAAGTTTAAATTTGATTTGAAATGATACCAGGCTTTATGGGTTTTGTACATTTCTTCAACTACCTGCATGAAATGCCTCTCTTTTGGTAAACAGATTTAGCATTGGAAAATTTAGAAATTTTCCCTTGATTGGAGGAAAGAAAACCAGGTCTCTTTTTTCTTTCCAAAACATAATTACTTATTATGCAAACCTTTTAAATTGTGAAATTTATAATTATAATAATCAGATTAAAATCAGAGAAAAATGGGATGGTGCTTTATTTAGTTTAGCATAATAAACACATTTATATATGATACATTTTATCCTTGGATGCTGACTTCCCAGCATCTGAAAAGTAGGAAATGGTTTGTACAAACACCATACTACATTTAGCCTATGATTTAGATGAGAAGTTTAAAACATTCAATTGGTTTAGTTATGTTGTCGTAATATCCTCCTATATTTTTACCACAGCTCTCTGTTCACTGCAGTCATCTTATTGATCTTTTCTAGGTGAAAAGAAATCTAGAAAAATCTGTAGGCCATCTTGACAATTATGACAAGATAAGGCAGATCTTTCATAGTCATGTTTGTGCTTATTGTAATGGGATGATGAAATTCTGTTTTTGGATTAGTACATTTTTAATTCTGTGAAATTCTAATCAAACACAGATTTGCAAGAATTTAGGATTAACTAAGCGAAAACTTCAGGAAGATATACTAGGTTTTGATCAGTGCATGTTTAATTGTTGAAAAATGTGGAGAGGATAATTGGCAGAGATAGAACAAGTTTTAATTGGAAGTTGTTAAATATGGAAACTTTTAATTTTCTTTTTAAAGGAAAAAGACATATTTTGTTACTGAATATGAAAAATGACTCGTTTTTTTCCGTCTCCTTACTTTTTGCTCCAATTTTTTCTTTTCTCTAAGCTCAGAAACAGCTTAGTGGATTTTTCTAAAAGTTATGATAAATGATTTTGTCAGTTAGTTATCAGTTTATTTGAAGAGTGCTACATTATACCATGGTATAGGTAGGGAACTCAATGTAAATAAAGGGCCATTTTCCCTGTTGTTATTCTTCTATGGAAAACGGATTACTAAAGATACATTTGAAAAAGAAGGAAAATAAAAAAATGATGATATTAATAACGGAAGCAAACAAGCGATGTTATAATTATTTAAATTCCATTGTACATACGCTGACTTTTAATCTTTGGTTCTGTAATACAGATAATTTTCGTATTTTGTGTATGGTAAAAATGGATTTACATACTTTCCTTTTGTTTTCATTAATCGCCTTTTTCTCAGTATAAATTAACTCTTCTAATTCTCAAAACAGAGTGGTGACGTAGGGACTATTATGTTCCCCCGTTTTACAGAGGAGGAAAATGAGTGGTAGGAAGGACAAATGACTTTCTCAGCATCTCACAGCTCGTTGATGACCAAGCCAATGTTTGGACACTGGGATTTTGACGGCAGGATCCATGTTTTTAACCCCTTCGCCATGCTTCCTATCAGTTAATGGGCCCCTCATAGAAAAGAGCCCCCAAAATACAGGCTGCTAAGTATGAATGGACAGGAAGATGAATGCTGAAATGGCCATGATGTGTGGTTTTGAAGAACCGCTTGTTTAGTTCCATTAGTATCTGAGAGATTTCTCAGCTACTAGAGTGGTCAAAGGAAAATAAAGACTGTTATTTGATTCTTTCTATGGGTACATGTGCGCCTAAACTGCTAACCCCAAGGATAGATACAGGGGTAATTTTTTTTTTTAACCTGGGATGGCCCTGTTAAGATGGGAAGATATATACAGTTTATATGATGAAGAAGGAAAAAGAAAGAGAAAATCCATTAGCAATACACTCAGCTGAAGGATGAAAAGATCATTGGGGTTAGCGGGTAAGGAGGGCATGTGGGAGTAGCTGCAGAGTATGAGGGCAGTTCATGGCAGAGAAAGAAGAAACATAATTTAAGAAATATTTTTGTGGACTATGGGTGTAATTTAGTTTTGATACACATGTGTAAAAGAATAGAGTTGATAAATTATTTTGGATCTTATAGGTGCAATCTGATTTTGAACTGCATGAAGAACAACACTGACACACGCATTGAGAGCCAGACACCACTATCCTCCTGGCTTGACAAACCTCTATTTCTGCTTTAAGGCAACACTGGGGCATATATCTTAGCATTTTCCTGAATGAAACCCATTCTGTATGGCCTTACTGAAAACTGTTGATTTGAGTGAATGTGTTTTGGGTATACTGGGAGTGGAGTTCTCTTACTACACAGGAGACGATTTCCCATCTAAAATCCTGTTAGACATCTGCTTCATACCAGCTCTGTCTAGGGAGCTTTCCCCCAAAGAAATCAAAAGGAGAGTTCTTGCTTATATTTTTTTTCCATGCAGAGCAATTTAGGTCAACTTCCTCAGTTGTAGGCCCTAGGTGAACGACTAGATAGGAAGGCTATCTGAACTAGTTTACGGTGATAAGCATCCAACAAAATTAGCCCCCTCTCTGGAAGGACGTGAATTACTAACCACTAAAAAAAATTACATTTGGTTATATGGATATGTCAACATAATTTGAATACATAAGTAAATACATATAAATTATTTTCAAGGAAATATATATGTATATAGTATTTTTTAAGCTAAATAATTTAATCATAAATATTTAAGAGCTTTTCCCCTGAGAACTCTAAGAAACTGAGTTTTACAGTTATATATCCTTTAGTTAAATCTTTGATTTTATTTAAATGAAATAATTATTTCGAATAGCTCTAGATATCCTTCATAAAATGAAGGAAATCTAAAATCCTTTTTAAATACTAATGATAACTCATTTTCAATGATTAAAGTTATGTTTGATTTACTGATAGTTGATCATATAGACATTTTTAAGATCAAAAAGAGAAATATATGTGGTTTCAAAGATAACAATATACTAGCTTTTATTTGCAAGACTTTTTGAAATGAACATGAAGATATTTTTAAAGGAAGCCAAAATATTAGGAAAGTTTTACTTTTTTCATTGAAGCAGTTGATTTTCAAGAAGATTTTCAAGATTAGCAAGCACGGTATGAAAGCAGCACTGTTTTGCATTAATAGGGAAGGTTACATCGTTCCCATAAAACTTTCAATGATTTAGAATACGTTTTCAGGCTGTCATAATTTTTCAACTTGTATTTTATTGTGGTGAGAACACTTAATATGAGATCTACCCCCTTGACAAATTTTTCAGTGTATAATACATTATTGTCAACTACACGTCCAATGTTGTACAGCAGATCTCTAGAACTTATTCATCTTGTATAACTGAAACTTTATGCCTGTTGATTAGAAATTCCTCACTTCCCCTCCCCTAACTCTTGGCATCCACCATCCCACATATGATTCTATGAATCCGACTGCTCTGCGGACATCACATACATGCTCTTCTTTCTGAGATTGGTTTATTTCACCTAGCACGGTGTCCTCCAGGTTCATTTGCAGAATTCTACACATTGCAGAATTTTCTTCTTTTTGAAGGCTGAATAATATTCCATTGTATGTAGACAGCACATTCTTTTCAATCCATTCACCTGTCAATGGACATTTAGGTTGTTTCCACATCTTCGCTATTGTGAATAGTGCTGTAATGAATACAGGAACGCTGACACGTCTTCAGTATCCTGATTTCAATTCTTTTGGATGTACCCCAAAGGGGGTGGTGGGATCATGTGGTAGTTCTACTTTTAATTTTTTTGAGGAACCTCCATACTGTTGTCCATAGCAGCTGTTGCAATTTTTTTTTTTTTGAGGAAGATTAGCCCTGAGCTAATATCTGCTGCCAATCCTCTTCTTTTTGTTGAGGAAGAGAGGCCCTGAGCTGACATCTGTGCCCATCTTCCTCTATTTTATATGTGGGACGCCTGCCACAACGTGGCTTGATAAGTGGTGCGTAGGTCCACGCCCAGGATCCGAACCAGTGAACCCCAGGCTGCTGAATCAGAGCGCTCAAACTTAACCACTATGCCACCAGGCGGGCCCAAGCAGCCATTGTATTTTTAAAGTGTTAACAACACTGAAAGTAATATAGAAAGAGATGGGGGCATTTTTTCTCTCCATTTTATAGATGAGAAAATGGAGTTTAAGTCACCTCCACAACGTCACATGGCCATTGAGTGACAGAGCCATAAGACCAAGAAAAGACCCACTGCACACATTCTCTAATGTAAAGTAATACAATGAAATATTTCACCTGTTTTCACATCAACAAGATGAATTCTAATCACAACCATTGTGTCACTATCACGACACCAAGATGAGAGAAGAAAAGAGACATTAAAAAAATAACTGACAGGGCTCTGCGTTACATACTTAGCTCTACAAATATACTGAGGTTGATATTTTACCTCCCAATTAAACATATCTCAGTTTAGGCATTATCGATTAAGCACCAAAGACACATACAAATACTTCATTTAGAACAGTTGTAAATGAAACCGTGCTTACTCCTCTGGACAGACCCAGTCCGTGTCTAAATTAAATCAAAATTTGCCTAACTCAGGACTAAAAGTCAGTGGAGTTTTCCCAAAGGCTTTCAAAAATATGATTTAACATTTAAAAAACAAGTTGACTGCATTTTTTAAAATTTCAAGTAGTTTCCATATTCCTTTGTTGATACAGCCACAAATATAAAAGCTAGTATATTTTAAAGCAGCAAAACATAACTTTATACTGCATAACATTTTATATGTACTGTGTTATTTTACATATTCTCTTCAGTGCCTAAAAGCGTCATTGAGTGAGCAAGTGACTCTTTAGCAGCTTCACACTTATAATTGACCAGTAATGAAACTGTAAATGAGGGAAAAAATATAAGATGTTGTCAGATGGTGATCAATTTATAGTAGACTTTTTCCATATAACGTTCTAGAATTTCACAATATTTAGAAGGAATTGCCTTAGAAGAAATTTTTCCTAGAGGCATGCACATGGAGCATTTTCCAAATTGGCTTTGTTAAAATTTTAGGGGAAACAAGCTATTTAAAATTTTATTAATATTAACCCTTCAAAACAATGAGTAGTACTTTTATTATATCATATTGAATACACAAGCATCTAGAAATAACTTCATGCTTGAACATGGTGCTGCTATAAGAATATGGTACTGAATAATAGTTTCATGTCTCTTTAATTCTTAACTCTCTGTGGATTTTAAAAACTGAAACATAAGCAAAACAAACAAACAAACAAAAACAAACATCCCTAAGCCTCTAAAGCTTGAGTTAATAGTCTCCCACAGGCCTTCGTTATAGCTCCTACCCTCATTCAGTACCACACATTAGGGACTCTCAGAACCTAGATTTGGATGAGGTTTCTTAGGGAAGCTGGGAAAGCAAAGGAACTAGAATGAAAAAACCCTCGGCTGCTTTCCAGTTTCTACATGAAAAACAAAGGCCACTGGCCTCTGAAACTCTTTATTTGCTTTTGTACTCATTGTTTGTGTGTTTGTTTTTCTTAAAAAAAAATACTACCTTCAGCTAAAACTCTGTATTATTTTTGTTTCTTTTTGGGCTTATTATTCTGTGCTCTACTGTACTTTCTGTAGCTAATGAGATGAAAATTTCTTTGGGGAATTGAAACATACTCTCGACCAAAAATAACAATATTTCAAAACTCTACTTTACGGGAAAATTATCACGATGAAAGTTTCTTTTTAGTCTGCATTGACCCATGTGCCTTAACCTTTGTCAAGTAAGCTGTAGCCCACAGAGCTGCAATAATTCTGCATAGTACATAAAAACTGGTGTTTCAATCAGTGAGGTCACTGTAAATCAAAAGAAAACAGCCCAGGTCGTTGCTTGTTTCCCACTGTCCCTTTAATTCCATCCATCAGCCATAGGTTGGTACCCTAACCTTGGAGAGTGATCTTGAAAATGTGAATACTTATTTTCTTAAATTTGAGGAATGGGGTAAGACAGTGTAAATGGAACTGTGCAAATAGATCGCCAATCTTTCGTTGAAAAAAATGATAAAACAGCAAAGTCTACAAAGGGAGTTGAGGAATAGTATCACTCAAAGCCTGTACATAAATGTTCATTATTTGCACACACAGGGGTTCTTGAAGATTTATTCCTCTACTTCACACATACAACTCCAAGTTAGCAAGTGCCTTAGATCCCAAAGGACATGTGATTTCATGGGCTCTAATTCTGTGACAGCAAGCATAAGAATAAATAAATGCTTAAGTATCCAGTTGTGTGACTGTCTCCATTTTGCTAAAAATTAGCATTTTAATATCCAGCAAGGATTAATATTTTTCTGACTCAGCTTATTCAACTCTCAAACAATGATTTTTGAGAGGCTTGCGCCCAAAGTTCCTACCACACCTAAGATTTTGTGATTTAGTGATTTAGTTAACAATCAATATATTACAAAGGAGGTCATATAATGTTGTCACAAACTAAAAGTTAGAAGAAAAGATAATCAGGCAGGAATCAAGAGAACACTGTCAAATATCGCAATTAGTCCTTTCTCAAATGTTTGCTACAGGACATCAGAAAAATTTTGTTGAATTAAAGTGATATACAAATACTAAGATATAAAAATTAATGATTTAAGCTATAACTAAAAGCCTTGTAACAAATGTGTGGAATAAATTAAAATTAGTAACTTTGTGATTTAATTTGGTGAAAAAAATAAGACCTATATAGAACAATCATTAATTAAATATTTGGAAAGAAAAACTGAACATTTTTGTTTTGACATCACTATATTCTATGTGCAGGAAAAGAAAAATTTCTGTTGATTAATGATGATCTTAACACAGAAAAAATCATGGTCTCTCTTGCATAGCTATTTATCACATCCCACATTAATTTTTAAAAACAATGAGGTTAACAAAAGCTATCTGTATGGCTAAATTTTTAGATGAATTTATTAATTGGCAGAACAGTAATTTAATGGTATTATTTTCAAAATTCTTAATTTTATAGAATATCCATCTTTGTTTGTTTTCTGAGGAAGATCAGACCTGGGTTAACATCTGTTGCCAATCTTCCTCTTTTTGCTTGAGGAAGATTGTTACTGAGCTAACACTGTGCCAATCTTCCTCTATTTTGTACCTGAGATGCCACCAAAGCATGTCTTGATGAGCAGTGTGTAGGTCCACACCCAGGATCCAAACCTGTGAACTCTGGGTATCAAAGCGGAGCATGCGAACTTCACCACTATCCAAGGGGCTGGCCCCAGAATATTCATATTTTATTATGAAACAGAATGAAGTATTATTTTTAGTATAAATGCCATTTTATATTTAGACATAAATTAGTGAGCATATTTTATTATTATGTTATTAATTCAGTATCTAAGTCATGGCTCAACTGGTACTAATGTTTATTAGTAACTATTTACTAGAACATTCTTTTTTTCACCCATTTGGTACTTTTCACACTACGTACTTATAAGAATTCACCCAGTTGTCTATGCCTGCATGACAGCATCAAAGGTCAGTATTAACACAATGAATCTTGTACAAACGCAAATTAGCCCACAGAAAGCTCACATGCCCAGGCAGGGAAGAATATATGTTTCTTTTGCTTAAGAATTTCTAAGCTGTTGGTAATACTTCAGATATTCGGTGATAATCCATAAAATATATGATCAAAATAATTTCATTAGTTGCCATTAAAATTATTTCTCAAAAGATGATTTAATGGAGATTTATGCTGATCACTAAATGTTTAAAAATATTACTTTGCTATAATGTAGTAAGAGATATACACATTAAAGTTATATTAAACTAAATATTATTTTACATACGATTTTAAAATTTACACCTATATATTTAGATACTTCATATGGGTTTGGAGAGAGTTTATTATTGAGATCTACTTTTCAGCAAGATGACAATTATTATAAATGTTTTAACTAAAAAGAAGTTACCTTTGGCATTATTCTGATTAATTCACTTTTTAATTTAGTATTGAGTGTACAAACCTCAGCCTCCCCATACCTAGTACAATGTTTCTCTAATAAACAGTGCTGACAGTTTTGAATTAATGAAAACGAAAGTAGTTATTTTTTTTTTTTAAACTGCCCCTCTCCCGCCTTGATTTTTTTTTTTTTAAAGATTTTATTTTTTTTTCCTTTTTCTCCCCAAAGCCCCCCAGTACAAAGTTGTATATTTCTCGTTGTGGGTTCTTCTAGTTGTGGTATGTGGGACGCTGCCTCAGCGTGGTTTGATGAGCAGTGCCATGTCCGCGCCCAGGATTCGAACCAAACGAAACACTGGGCCGCCTGCACCGGAGCACGCGAACTTAACCACTCGGCCACGGGGCCGGCCCCGAGAGTAGTTATTTTAATATTTGAAACCTATCACCTAATAGGCCTAACATGTTCATTCCCACCTAACATCACCTAGGAACCAACTGCCATTGCTGAGAAAATCAAAGAGAACTTTATAATACTGAAATCTCATCTCAATGAATTTGCATATGTCTTCAAAATATCATTCTTATTTAGATTTCCAAATTAGGTTTTATCTAAGAAAGCATTGACTAGAAACTACTCAAGTGAAAAATGCGTAGTTTGAAGGGTGGTTAGGAAGACAAGTAAGCAGAAAACACTGACGAGATGAACTTCAGAGTGAGCAGCACAGAAGGAGGGTGTCAAGCGTGAAAATACCCATGGTCTCTCCTTATTCTGGCATTTTTAAATTAATGAAAACAATAAAAGTCATGTGTGATGTTGCAGGCAGGTCAAAGACAGAACAAGTCAACATATGTGAGGTGTGGAAAGGTAAGAAATGTTTCAAAATCACTAAACAGACAAGTATTTTTGTTGGCCCCGAACCTATTTTTCCCTCAGTTCTCCATCTCAGTATGGAGACTCCATTTTGCAGTTGGAGTCATTCCCTTTTTCTTTTTTCTAACACTAATACCTAATCCAGTAGCAAATCCTGTTGTATTTATTTTCAAAATATATCCAAAATATAACTATTTCTCACCAATTCCTCCATGATGTCATCATCTCCTACTTACCACTCTATTCTTCCCTTCCTGCCATCTGTTCTCCATCAAGTGATCAAAATGACCCATTTTAAATCAAAATCAGGTGATGTGTTCCCTCTGACCCCCCCCCCCCCCACACACACACACACACACCTGCAAAGGCTCCCTATGGCAATCAGGAAAGAATGCAATGATATAAGAGACCCAGCTGGCTCCCTGATGCCAGCATGCATTACTGAATCCTCCATCCTTGATTTACTGCTTTTCAACCCTGATGATCTATGCTATTCCTCAAACAATTGAGCATGTTTCTGCCTCAGGGCATTTGCACTTGCTATTGCCTCTGCCTAGAGAGTTCTTCCCACACGTATGCAGATAGCTGGCTTTGTCACTTCATTCAACTCTGCTCAAACATCACATCATCAAAGACACCTTCTCTAACAGGATTATGCAAAAAACATACTCACCAGTCAGTAATCTCTCTTGGTCTCCTGTATTAGTTTTCTATCACTGCTGTGACAAATTACCTCAAATTTGGTGGTTTAAACAACGAAAATTTATTATCTTACAGTTCTGTAGATCTGCTTTCTGACAAGGGTCTCCCTAGACTAGAATCAAGGTCTCGACAAGGGCTGCACTCCTTTCTAGGGGGGATCTGTTCCACAGCGTTTCCTAGCTTGTAGACACTGACTGTATCCATCTGTCTTTTTTAAAGATTGGCACCTGAGCTAACATCTGTTGCCAATCTTCCTTTTTTTCTTCTTCTTCTTCTCCCCAAAGGTCTCCTAGTACATAGTTGTATATTCTCGTGAGTACCTCTGGTTGTGCTATGTGGGATTATGTGGGACACCACCTCAGCATGGCTTGACAAGCAGTGCCATGTCCGTGACCAGGATCCGAACCAGTGAAACCCTGGGCAACCGAAGCCGAGCGCGTGAATTCTCTCGGCCACGGGGCTGGCCCCATGGCTCATCCATCTTCAAAGTCAGTAGCAGTGGGTCAAGTCCTTATGCTGTCATGCTATCTCACTGGTTCCATTCCTCAGTTTTCACATTTCGTTTTGAGCTGAAAAATGTGCTCTGCTTTTAAAGACTCGTGTGATTATACTGAGTCGCCGGAATCATGCAGGATAAACTCTTCACCTCCAGATCCTTAACTTAAGTACATCTGCAAAGTCCCTTCTGCTACATAAGGTAATACATTCACAAGTTTCAAGAACTGGGGCGTGGGCATTTTTGGGCTTCATTCTTCTGCCGACCACATCTCCTTACCCTGCTTTATTGTCACCTAGAGCACGTAGCACCATCTGTGGTATTATATGCTTGTTCATTTGCTTACTGTCTTTCTCCCCTTATCTGAATGCAAGTTCCTCGAGAATAAAGACTTTTCTGCTCTATCCCCAAGACCTAGAATAGTACCTGGAATCTAGGAGGCATTAAAGAAATATTTGATTAATGAATAGATGTCAGGTGTATTTAATAACTACAACAGATATTTATGACCAGGACTAGTAGATTCAACATTGAAATTAAGAACTATTACTCAAGAAATTTGTGATTTAGTTTGATTACAAGAATAAAATTTGCAGGTGTAGTGAAATAATATATGTCATGTTTTCATTATATCAATTTGTCTGCAAACCACCACATGTTCCACTCCCATCCAAGGAGTGGTGGGTTAAGGAAAGGAAAACGAACAAATCTTGTGTAGAAATTTTATAACAAGATGACATTTTCATTCTTTAGGAGAAGCGATACACACAATAGCATATTAGCAGTTAAGGTAGATCACTTCCCACAGATTCCAAACAGTATGTGGGTAGGGGGTGGAGGGTCACTGGAGAAAAGAAATGATGTCCATACCTTTCATCCTAAGAGTTTTTGCACACCAATGTCTTCTAATTGAAAAGTGTTGGGGCTGCCCCTGTGGCCAAGTGGTTAAGTTCGTGAGCTCCGCTGCAGGCGGCCCAATGTTTCGTTGGTTCGAATCCTGGACGCGGACATGGCACTGCTCATCAAACCACACTGAGGCAGCTTCCCACATGCCACAACTAGAAGGACCCACAATGAAGAATATACAACTATGTACTGGGGGGCTTTGGGGAGAAAAAGGGAAAAAATAAAAAAATCTTTAAAAAAAAGAAAAATGTTAACACTCATTAAAATAATTATGATCTAAATTTATTTCCTTTGACTATGTTCATAAATCTATCCTGATTGTTAGCATTTAACTTTTGATTTTTTTTTTGAGGGATTGCGTATAAACAAAAATCTACATATTTATTTCTGTTGGCTTCAAAAATGGGCACATGTGATCTTGCCTGCACTATAGACTGAAAGCCAACAAGGAGAACAGAAAGCGTAAAAGGTAATAACATCATGATAAAGATTTCGAAAGCTCTAATAATTCATATCTGCAATCTACTTCCCTCTATGATATGACATAGCCATTTACGTATGACTGTATATGGCGCTAAAGTTAAATACATCCACATATTGCACAGCTCACATAACTGTGTCAATACTGCTAATACAATAAAGATTTAAATTCTCCCATCTCAATGTGTTTATCAATTTCATAAATCTTTCAATGACTTCTTTTCATGTATAGTTTTCTTCTTTGGGAAAAAAATATAAAAATTAATTAAATGACAGATTTTACTGATCAGACAGACAAAGACAGAGACGCTGAGGAATGTACGTAGACCTCTAACAGTGAATAGGGTATGAATCATAAACTCGTATTTTAGCATAGTTCACTTTATCCTCCATCCTGGTTTTATGGAGGGTGTTGACTGAAAAAAAAGAGTCTAGGTAAATGTTAAAGGAAGGAGTTTGTTCAGATAATCTAAGTGAGGAGCTTGAGTCCCAGGAAACAGTACAACGGAGTAGTCTGAGGAACTGCTCCGGGGTCTACAGATCTGAGTGCAGTTTTTCTACTTTTTAACAATGCAGCATACATGCAGGAAAGGGCTTACACATCTAATATTCGTATACTTTAAACATAACGTGAACAAGAGCTTTTTGGTTATACATCAAGCAAGGCTTGAAGTGTTAGTGTTATCTATGTTTGGAGGGTGGCAAGGAGACGGGTCATTACTTTTTCCCTCAATCTCTAAGAAACTGTTGCTGGGAAATGAGAGAGCAAGGCACCCTTTATTTTTTCTGTTGGGGAGCTGTCCAGCTGGTGCCTTCAGTCGTGAAGTGTGGGGTTGCGACGTCATTCTAACACAAGCTTAGGATGGCCACATGGCTGCTTCACAGCACAGCCTGGATTTCTGTACTGACTTTAAGCCTTTGCAGCTTGCTTGCTAGATTCATCTGTTAGACCAAGGAGAGGGGCTGCAGTCTCATTCACAAGGAGAAACAGCCCATTATTGTGGTTACAACCACCTTACCCAAGCCAGGACCAGAAGCCTTCATTGATGAGGTCAAGCGTGGAGGCCTCCCTCTCCTGGGGCTTTGATTCAAACTCAGTTCTTTCCCACTTCTTCTAGGTCATTGCATATCCTCCTCACTTCAGGCCTTCCCTCCTTGCTAGTATCTTCTCCCAAACCCAGTGCAAGATATAAGGAGCTGAAAACATCTAGATTGATTAACAATGGAGTGAGCATGAACTTACCAAAAAAATGTCAATTAGGTCTGGGAGACTTACAAAGGGAGGCAGGAGAGAGAGAGGAAGGCAATTTAGAATTAAGATAAGAAAGAAAATTCATTTGATTAAAAAAATAACAATATAAAGTTTAAACATACTTTGATGATTACGATGTTCTGAATATCACGTCTATATAAACACATTAAAAAGTTTTAGAGTCATTATAATGTTATTTGATATGAGTTAACTCATATCATATGATTGACTGAAAGTCACTGATAGTTTTGTTTCTAAAATGTTTCCCTTTATTTGGAATTCTATATGTATGACTACTTATTTTGTTAAATGATGTTGTTCTCTTGTTTTTCTTAAATTTGATGATTTTCTTTTCACTTTGGAAAAAGACCATTTTACTATCCTAGAATGATGACAAATAAAAAATAAGGTTAATAAAGAACACAAAACATTTCCACTCCTGGAGCACTATTTACAGAAACCAGCTTAGGAGTTTCACAAATGATCATTCTTATCCTTTGATTTATTTTGTTTCCTAAATTTAAATTTAATATTTTAAACTAGGCAGTAATTGAACCGCTACTAGTTTGAACAAATCAGCTAAAATTTGCTATTGATTGTGCATTTTTTGCAGAGACTTTTAATCCATTTATATTAATTGAATTAGGATAAGAAATGCAAAATGTTAAGCAACTCTACTTAGCTTGAGATCTTGTATCTGGTTGAATAGTTATTGTATCAATTAAATGATGAAATTTATGAAATACAAATACTTAGCTAAAAATAAAACTCCTGTAATCAGAGTGCATTTATTTTGTGTCTTGGTTTAACCATGAATCATGAATCATGTCATGATTAAAAAATCTAAATACTTGGTAAATCTTGGAGGCTTTTTAGCCAAAAGATATTTTGATGCAGGGACCATAGTATAAAAAAACAATCTCTAAATAAAAATTAAACAATGGCATAGTTCACTATATAAATGAGTTGTTCCAACAAAATTTTTTTTCCCCAGGATTTTCCTAAAATATGGTCTGATACCAAAGAATTAACAAATGGTTCAATATTTGTTGTTGTTTTGCTAGTGCTAAAAAGCTGGCAAAGATAAAGTACTTTCACTGGGCTAGAGAGGTAAGCTTTAGCACATTGTAACAGTTGAAGTATGTTTTGCTCTAGTCCAATGACCTATAGCATGAGCAAGATGTTCTTCAAGCAAGAAAAGGGATACATATGCACAATATGTCTGATAAGTTAGGAATCTATTGTGGTGATGGTTACAAATATCTGCAGTAATGGAACTGTTTGGTCAAGTAGGTGCCAGGAGGGCAAGATTTGCGCTACCAGGCAACACAGAAAATGATTTCTTCTAAAAGTCACTGGAGTGAAGGGCATTCAATCATGTTTCTAATTTCACCTCAAGCTCCACCTCGTGTAAGAAATTTCTCTGACCCCCTTTCTAGCCCCTCTCTCTGCTTGCCCTCTAGTTGGGTCAAGACCCTTGTAAACTGCAATAGAATCAAGTACCCTCTTTCAGAGCGCTTTTCATGGTGAATAATAAGACAATCTTTTGTGAGATTAAATAATTATTCTTTCCTCTTACTAGAGAGTGAGCTCTGTGGGGATGAGAATGGAGCGAGCTATTGATTGCCATCACATCCCCAGTGCTAAGCAAAATGTATGCCATATTGTAGCAGCTCAATAAGAAGCTGGAGAGTGAATAACTGAATACATTGAATGAATGAAATTTTACCGACTGATTTCATCGAGGCCTTATGCAGTACCCTGACATTAGAGATCAAATGTTATAGAGTCAAGCCCAGCTTAACATGAGTCAAGTATACTTTACTGTCCTTGTTTACTAATGACAAATAGATTTATCAATGTGTTTGTCTGTAAATGTCAACGTTGATTACTGTTCAAACACTCACCTGTGATGGGACCTTTTTAGTTCATGGGTGACACCATACTGCATCAGCATGAGCAGCAGTTACTAAACAGATCAGTGGCAAAAATCATGTGCCCCAGTGCAAAATGAAAATGTGGAGGCCCTTGTTCAAAAGTTATTAAGAAATTCAAGAGTGCACCAGCAGTGCATTAAACCAAGAGTGGACCCCTTCTAAGGGTGGCGCCATGTGTGACTACACAGAATGCATACTCATAAAGCCAGCACTGTCAATCAGGGAGAAGACATTTTTGGTTTTCTTTTGTTTTGGAATCGGATTTTATGAAATTCCTCTGATTTTATGAATTTCCTCTCACTGTTTCATTCTCTCTTCCTCATTCTCTTCCATAATGTCACATGAAGGATTACACAGCGTTGAGGGTGAGTGTAATCACAGAGGGACTGAGGTAAGGACAGACATTTGCATACAAAGCAAGCTACCATCATCAATGGAGATTATCAGAAAAGAGTTCAGAACTCCTCCTCTTTCTGGTCTATTCTCTTGGCAACTCTGGTGGGACTTTATTTAATCAACATGCTGCTAGGATGGAGCATCATGACCAGGCATTTTCACTGCCATCTACCCCCTAGCATGTTGAATGCTGAAATGAAAACCAAAGCTGACATTCATCACAGTTGCAATACTCTATTTCGAAAACTTGAGAGTAACTACTTCTTCATTCATCACACACTTGGCAAAATTCCCTTCTTTCTTCCCATTCATTTACTTTTGTGTATCACTTGTCTTCATTTCTGTCTCTCTCATTAGGTGGTTAAATCCTTATTTAGCCAGGACCATGGTTGTAGCTCTCTCCCACAGTCTCATAAATAGCATAACGTTTTGCAGTGTTTCTGCATATAATATGTATGTGTCAAAAATAATAAGTGATTGTATAAACAAATTTTATGCATTCATAAATCATGAGTTTTAAGTCAGGGTTTCTTTCTTTTCTAGATTGCTTTAACATAACTATAGGCCAGTGATTCTCACATTTTAGCTCTCAGAATCATGTTGAGACATTTAAAAACACAGAATGCTGAGCACTCCCATAGTTACTGATTCAGTAGGTCTGAGATGGGACCCAAGAATCTGCATTTATAACAAGGTCCCAAGTAATGCTAATGTTGTTGGCCTAGAGACTGCATTCTGAGAACCATCGTTCCAGACATTAAAGAAGAGATTATTCAGTGACACATGCTAAAGCACGGTAAGGAAGCTTATTCAAAGGAGCCATCGTGATGGACATAGGGGACCACTGCAGTGGGGTCTTGCAGTGGGGAGGAGAGATTGGGCTCAATTCTGAATACAGCATGGGCAAGTGGGAATTTGTAGTCAATGAACAGAGTGGGGGTCAGTGCACAGAAAACTACTAAGAGAAAATATCAGGGGCAAGAGGAGATTCTACCTAAAGTGACCTGACAGTATTCTTGCTGAAGGCAGAATAGGGTGATCTGACATCACTGGGGGATGGTGGAGCATGAGGAATCTAATTAAAAATCAAAAGTGATCAGATATTGAGGGTGGGGATTCTGGTTAAACTGAATTAGCAGGATTCTCACTAAAATTGGACAATGCAGAGACGAGTCCAAAAGTCAAGTTTAGTTGAAAAGGAGTTCAGGGGAGCCTGAGTAAAGTTTCATCAATGAGAGAGTCTTTGTCACAGGCCATATAATTGGTCCTATAGGTAGAATACCCAGTCATCTGCAGAATTTTTCCTAAGGATTAGGGTAACCACATGCTGGGAATAGGTGAGTTTCATAGCCAATATTTATCATTGGATCAATAAATAATAATCTTGTGAGATAATTTTCCATATGTCTCTCACATTTCTGCACTAACTTCTCTTTTCTTTAAACTATCATTTTAAGTTCATTTGTATAGGAACAGCCTTGGATGATGAGATATTGTCCCCATCAGAATTGAGGGATTTGCATATTGTACAACGAAATAATGATAATGTCTCCCTTCGGAGTAAAGTTCAGGCAGTTTTGCTCAGTCTATTATATAACAAATGGAGTTCCCTAAGCTTAGTGTCCTTCAGCTATGATACAAACCCACTTCATGTGCAACATCCACCTGAGCCCATCTCCAGCATCGGCCAAATGAGAAGCGGGGGACAGAAAAAACTGACACAAATACGATGACCACACTGCTTCCTGTGCCTTTTGTCTCTGACTTGAGAGTCTCATGTCTTCTGTCAGCATCCATGAAACTGGTATGCTAATTTGATAGCTACAAGTCAGGTAAAATATCACAAAGTTAACGGCTATTGACAAATAATAAGGTGCGGAAAGGAGGAGAAGGAATGAGATGATATTTTAAGAAAGAAAAAACAAAATAATAGTTGTGATGTGTCTCCTCTTTTATTGTTATTAGTCCATTGAGTCGATCCTGACTCCTAGTGACCCTGTGTCCAGCAGAATGGAGCCCTCTCAGGTCTTTTTGCGCCATCCTCTCACCTTCGGCACTACATCAGACAATGCTCCGCTGATATTCACAGGGTTTTCATGGCCAGTTTTTCAGAAGTGGGTGGCCAGTTCCTTCTTCCTCGTCTGTCTTAGTCTGGAAGCTCTGCCGAAATCTGTCCACCATGGGTGACCCTGCTGGTATTTGGAATACCAGTGGCATAGCTTTCAGCATCACAGCAACGTGCAGTCACCACAGTGTGACAACTGACAGATGGGTAGTGTGGTTCCCTGACCAGGAAACGAACCTGGCTGCAGAGGTAAGAGCACCAAATCTTAACCACTAGACCACCAGGGCTGACCAGTGTTTTATAAGAAGATATTTAATATATTTAAAAATATTGCTTTTTCTTAAAAAGATTCTAAGAATTCTTAGAATGGCTTTTCAGAGCGATGATGTCAATTAAAATGCTGCTTCACCACTCAGATCTAGTCTCTGCATTAACAATACAGCTTAAAATAAAATATAAAAATAAAAGATTATACCTTAGTTCACTAAATACAATTGCAAACACATTATACTTATGATTTATTGTTTTCCACTACTTTTTTTTATTTGAAAGATTTTTCTTTCATTCACTTTCTCAGGCATAAAATTAAATCACAACCAGACAATGGAAAATTCATTCCTGATTACTTTCACTTCACCAATGTTTCAACATTTAAAATAGGCCACTAACCTTATTCGGGTATGGATGGAAGCAGTCAGACTGAGTAAGAATTTACTTTTCAGTCAACATGAGAATTATTCAATCTATTTTTTTCTGTCTTGCTAAGAAGATAGGATTCAATTTACTTGTAAATCTTTTCATATGTAAACAAAATTTTTACATTAAAAATAGTAGGTAAAAAAACTCAAGCAGTGTGATTCAGGTTTGATGTAAGAAAGTTAAGAAACTAGCCCTGACCTTTAGACCTAAAGCACACAGAAGACAGTGGCTTATAAAGAAAAGAACAGTCCGAATAAATTTAAGATCATGTGTTCTCTCATTAACTCTTTTTTTTTTTAAAGATTGGCACCTGAGCTAACAACTGTTACC